>NW_009935965.1:209802-241170 GCF_000696875.1 Nestor notabilis
TCTGTGACAGCAGGAGTCAATGAAGCCTGATCTGATACCTATTTGAACTCAAGGGGAGTCTTTTAAGTAAACTTGAAAGGGATTAGTTTAGCCCCCAAAAGGTGCAAGCAGCCTTGATGTGGGCAGGACAGGAAGGAAAGGTGGAGCAGCAAGTGACTGCCTGGTGCCTTATGGCACCGTATCATGACATCTGGGGCTGGGGGTAAATCTGCACCGAATTGGTTTGTTCTGTGTGGTGATTTGTTGTGATTTTCATCTTATTTCCAACTAAAATGGTTGAGTTTGTTTAGGAATCTTGCAAAGTGGCACATCTTTGGAGAAGATTAAGCTTTATTTAAGAGAAATAGAGGCTTAATTTCTGTGTTAAACATCAAACTTCTAGTGAAGCTCTGTCCTATCCTAGGAAAAGGCTTCATTAGGTAGTTTCCCAAAAGTTAATATTATGTCTCTGCCCATGGCAGGGGGTTGGAACTAGATGGTCTTTAAGATCCCTTCCAACCCAAACCAGTCTGTGATTTCTGATGCTTCTTCCTGACTTCTGTCCCTGTAAAAGCCAAATTCACTGAATATCCCATCCAAAAGGCATGCTAATAATGATGCCTATTATTAGCACATAGGGATATTGGAAAAGTATCTGTTTGAAAGGTCATAAATCCTATCCCCAAAATAAAGGCAGAAGAGCTACTGCAGCAGTTAGAGAAAAGGGACACCCAGCGAGGGCCTGCAGCCAACTGGTGCTTATTGTGGAGGAAGGGATTTTTTAGCCAATTAATTACACATTTCAAATTGAATCTTAAATTGAAATTCTAGGAGGCATGTGGGTGGGCACAGGCTGGGGAGAGGGTGTCAAAAAGCTTGCTTTAACAGCAGTTAAGTTCTTGCAGTGAGTCATGAGGACGGGGCTGTAACTGCTGCCATTGTATTGTGTGCCTTGGTACAGCTACCTGTTGGTTACACAGGAACACAACGTTATCACTTGCATTATTTTGGGTCTGTATGAGAGAGATTAAGCTGCTGGATGGAGTGGCTGAGTGGTACCAGGGTACCAGAGGATAAGAACACAGGACTATTTTTTTTCTCTTCATCTAGGAATTAAAGAGGTAAGTAATAACTTGTGAGATAAAGTGATTTTTTTTTCCCCTTTTTACCACCTACGTGCAAAACTTTCCACTCCATCTGCGTTTCCCTTGCTTGTTCTGTGCTCAGCCAACAGGTAAAAGGAGAGGCACGGATGCTTGCTCTCTTAAAGAGTCAAGGCTACTGCTTTGTTACCGGAGGCAGGGAAGCACGAGAAAGGCAGTCTTCCCTTATATTCAGCGGGGATCAGAAAGACATTAGTGCATACAAGCATGTCCATGCTATTGCAGAGCAGATAAACCTATCTAGTCAGCAATCACACTTACCTCTGCAGTGCTTTTAGCTAAAGTTACAAGGTACAGCCTCGCTGCAGCAGTTACGGTGACTCCCATCTCCTTTCACTCACCCACAGAAGCATCAGGTGCAGCTCCACTCAGCAGATTGCCTGCTGAAATACCCTGTTCTTTGCAGCCTAAGTGGGAGAGAAAAAGGAACAGAGCAACTGAGAATTAAAATGGAATAGCCAGGTAAAAGGTTTGGGTTTGTTACATTTCTCAGTGAAACAAGGAATGGTAATGAAGACAGTTCTGCTCTGGAGTGGGGGAGATTCATTTTTATTTGACTTTTATTGAAGCTGCCTTAAGGGTAAAAAGATCAGCACAGTCTTAGACATCTGAACACAACAAAACAAGAGAGGAAGGAAAGCTACAGCTTTCTCATCCCCACAGTAAATACCATAACGTGCTGTGTCTTTGACATGACCAACTATTTTTACCTAGGGACTGTTAGCATTTATATTGATATTCTTACTTTTGGAGGCAGCAACAGAGGCAAGGGACTGCTTGAAATTTCCTTTGACCTTTCAGAGTGTTCCTGGGAGAAAAAGGTGTTCACAGGGATGAAATTACAACCTGGATGTCATGATCAGACCCCTAAAGTTAGCTGCCAGCTGCAGGAAGCAATGACACGTAATACCCAGGCCTCTTAGAAGTGGCCTTGCAGCTCAAGACCTTTCTGAAAGCTAAAATACTCCCTTTAATTCAATATAAACAGATTGGGTACAAGCAAGTCCACTTCCACGTGCTAATCTGGAAGTAAAAGTCTGATTTATCTTAAAATGTTTCCATCTTTCTCCATCTTCTTTCAAAACCTGAAGGTTCATATGCTGACAGAGTGCCATACCTGCAAAGGCATCAAATGATATATCAAATGAGGGTAAGTAAAGTAGTATTTTCCTGATTTAAGGAAATTTCAAGTTATGGCATGAGTGAAATCTCATGTAGCACAAACTCTAAATAACAGAGTTTGGTGTGATGGGAAGAGAAAGTGACTTCCAGGATTTTCTGAGTGCAGAGGATCACTTCTCATTTGGGACTCATGGAGAGAGAGGGCTATTGCCTTGGGAAAGGGTCAGTGGTCTGCAAGACTACTAATGGATTTCAGGAGAACCCAGCTCGTCTGCTCTCTTGCTGAAGGCTTAACTGCAAACTGTGTCTCTGCCATAGAGACACTGCTTGTATCAAACCATATTTTTTCTCTTTTCACCTGTACCCAAGCAGAGGGTTGATTTTACAAGCACCAAACAATGAAAGCATTTACCATTGTCTCTACACCTTAGCTTCTAGTAGACTCTCCTGACTCATGGGTTTGTGTTTTCCTCAGAACAGTCAGCTCTGCCCTGACTCAGTCCTACCCTGAGGAGTTTCCAGCTTCACCTGACCCTGGTAAACAGAAAATAGACTGCAAGAAAGATGTGGTTGCTCTTCCTGGGCTGCCACTGATTCCAGTTCTGCCCTTCCGTGCCTTTTCAGCCTCATTCTTTAGCTTTCTCTGTCTTTTTGCAGTTGTTATTCTTCAAAATCAAGACAGGATTGAAGTAAAACCTTGAGCTAACAGTGGAGTGCCAGACTAGCATACATTTTCCTCCCAATTAGACTGGATGAAAAGCTCAGTGAGAATATTCGTTGGGTCTGTATTGCTTGTATTTACACTGTGAAACCTTCACACCATGAATTGCCTTGGCTTCTGCTCACCTTTTCTCAGACATCAGAAACTCATGAAATGCAAAGTCAGAAAGCTTTGAAGGCTACACCAGGTGGAATATTTGTTCTTCAACTGATAGAAAAAGCTTCTTATAATCAGGGTTCAGATGCAGGTGTTTGCTAGATGATAACTCTCTTTGCTGTGCACATTGTGTTCTCTGCTCCTAGGGCCTGGGAGATTAGAAAGTTTGCTGACTGGACAACTCATAGAAAGCTGCCTAAAACAAATCAGAATTAAGAAAAAGAATTGCTATACTAAAATCTTCAGAACTTATTCTGTGGTGCACTATTACCAATAAAAGCAAAACAGAAAACAGATGAAGGCCAGGCTGGATGGGGCTTGGAGCAACCTGGTCTAGTGGATGGTATCCCTGCCTGTGACAGGGGGTTGGAACTGGGCAAGCTTTAAAGTCCCTTCCAACCTAAACCATTCTATGAAGAACATCTTCATTACAACAAAATTGCATTCCTTTGTGGAAATTAAAACTTCCCCTACACAATAGGCGCACATATTTGCATGCATTTGCACCTATTTGTAGAACACCCACTCTGTGTGTAGTAGGAACATCTACTCATTCCTTTATCTTCCTGCCCTGAGGCTGAGTCTTCCAGGGCAATAGGAACAATGGGCAGCAAGTGTACCTCTTTGTTGGTAAATGTGCAGTGCACCTGCACATATTCTCATGCAGACTCTGAGATAGAGTAAAATAATAACATAAAAATAACCCTGAGAGCTGCCAAAAGACTTTTTTCTTTTCGTTTTGGAAGGCTTTGCCCCAGCAAATCAGTTCACCGTGTACCAAAGATAATTAGGGCATCTTATTTAAAACTTATGATCTAATTAGTGGTTTTAATGGTAGTTAATTACACAGAGAGCAACAAAGCAGTTCTATTTCCTACCAGGCTTCTTCTAAGTCAAGGTGCAGGTACTTATCTAGGGCCATAAAGGAGAGTGGCTACTACACTTAACATCTAATTACACAAAATTGCTCACAGTAATTATGAGCAATGTGATTTTATTTATCTGGCTTAACTACTGGGGCTGTGCACAGGCTCTGACCTGGCACGGTGACAGGGAGGACAGAGAGAAGACAAAGTGCTCTCCCCTGCGTGAACACTGTGGTGGAGCTGCAGGCTTATCCTGAACACCAAGACAGAGCCTCGTCGCAGACCAGTAGTGCCCCTGAGGGCTTGGGAACCCTCTGATCCCAGAGTCTCATAGGAGCCATGCATGCACGTGGTATGGACACAGGAGTACGCTTACAAAGCCGCACAAGATATATGAGATGGATGTCTCATACCTCAAGGAACCCACTGGTAACAGTGGATACAAAAGGATAATTCATCTTTTCATCCAGCAGAATGGACACTCCATCCCCACCATCAACACTTTAAATCTTTTCCAGACACCACCCACTGGTGCAGAGACTTTCAGGGCACCTTGAAACAGTCAGCATCTTGTTAAGGACCACTATTCACTCTCAGGGGGAAGCATGAAGGGTGTTTTGTCTGACTCTAGATTTTTCTTGCTCATCCCCTTAGCTGTTAACATCTGCATGCATGGACATAAACACAGGTGAAACTTAAGCCTTAAAAGTGCCTGTCATAAAAGAAATCTGCTCTATATCTGGGCCGACCTCTATTATTTGCAGATCCCAGTAGAATGAATAACTATAGTCTGTTAGTCCTTAAATCATTACAAATAGTAATAGGTCATGAGGACTATGAGTGAAATGTGGTTCTTTTGCTTTGTCCTTTTACATCATTGGACCATGCAGGCACGTGTTAGAGATGTGTTAGTGCTGTCAGCAGAAGAGACCAAAGTCCATCCTGCCTGTTACACTTCTTGTGACAATAAAAACAAGTGCTTAAGCAAGAGTGTAAGAGAGTCTTTGGTTTCTATTAGTGTCTTCTGTTGCTGCCCAGTTTCTATCATCTCTTTAATTAATTATCCCCTGATGAGAGGAATACCTTTGAGTTTTAAACTTTAAAGAGATATATCATTTACATGCCAGAAAAATAGCTGGCCTTATGCCCACAGCCTTGCAAGGCAGCATTTTCAAATGCTTCTACTTTATACAATTGCAGGCAGCGACATGTATAGCTCTGCTGCTCGACTCATACCCCCAGGGCATTTCCATGTTCTAGCAAATCACTTCTTCAGTGGCTCACTAAGATTTGGAATTAGTAGTAAATACATTTTGACCTTATTTTTCTCCTGATAATTGCTCTATTTATGGAGAAGTCACTGATTGTCATGCTAATTCCTTCCATTCGAAGATTAAACTGGCTCCATCAGAAATAGAATGTGGTATATCGCATTAAAAAAAGCTGGAAAAGGAATCTGTCTCCTTTAAAAGTGGATTTGCTCTTGTTCCCTTTTTTTGTAGTGAGAGCTAGGAATAACACTCATTGGTAAAGAAAACAATGGTCATTTTTGCTGACAAGTTAGATCATTCTCCTTCTTTAGGTATGAGTTAACTGTATTTCATACCTTTGTTTTCTATAAAGTATTTGAGCATCTGCTTAGGGTAGAATAGCCCATCATAATAAGATGGTTTATAGTCTTCACATAACCTATCAAGATATGCGTGGCCAGATTTAAAACAAAACTATAAGTCTGGTTTCTCATTATTCAGGACCAGAGTTCAGATCTGGGCAAGGGCAAGAACTTTTCTACTTTCTTTAAGACTCCAGCCACTGGTGCTACTTTATTTTCTTTGCTCCATCCCTGAGCTCATACAGCCACAATCATTTTGAGATGCCTGAGCAAGGAGTTCTTAAAACCCCTGACCTTACTCAAGACAAAGAGCACATCTGCAGTGCTCTCCTTTCCTTTTAATCACAAGTGCACCCTGTGCTCAGGGCACCTTTGCCCTCAGCACAGTGAATCACAGCACAGGTTGGTGGCCACTGGCTGGGAGGTCCATCTCTGTTGGTGACAGCCTGGTGACCACAGCTTCTAGTTCCTATTGACACAGCAGCTTGGCCAGCTGTAAATCTGGGAGGTTTTGTTCCGAAAGCAATCAACTGACCCACAATGTGAAGAGTGATGGAGGGACCTTGATCTCACCACAGTTAGTCACCACCAGCATCGCTGGGAGGTTGCTCAGGCTTGAGTCATGCCACGGTTTGTGGTTCAGTTCCACAAGGCAATTAACAGCAAGTGAGTGAACATTCCCAACCTTTGCTCAGGATTGGGGCTGTTTATCAATGTGTCAGGCTGTTGGCAGAGTCAAGAGATCTAATTTTAACAGGTGACTGGTTCCCCCATGCCTGGCTGCAGCCTACGGATCTTCAGGATACGATGTCCCAGCTGGGCAGCTGGAGCAAGCTGGGGAGGAGGAGCGAGTGAATGAATGGGGCCAGCTCCAGAGTTCAGTTCAGGAGAGGTTTTTCTTACACCACAGCTGCTTAATGACTTTTTCAATTCATTTCAGCAGTGCTGCTTTTTGATTACTTCTTCCATCCCAGCCAGTGGGCAGACTAATGGGCTTAGGAAAATAATGAGAAGGAAAGATAGGGGAAAACACCCCAATGAAACACAACTCAGACTCAACACCTACCATAATGCAGTGACATTTGTCCAAATATTTTATGTTGAATTGGGAAAAAAGAGAGAAAAATGGCAATTTCTGCCCTCGCTCAACCCATGCCATGGAGCGAGTGCGCATGTAATCCCTTGCTTTCAAGCCCCAGTTCATCTGTGGTCATTCACCTGCTCCTCGGTTTGGAACCAGCTGCAGAAAGCAGCTGTCATCCTCTGTTACTCTGCCAGCCCTATTCTTGAGGCAGCCGTCAAAGTCTGGCACTGACTGAAGGCAATTCAATTAGCTGTGACGGTCAAACAGAAACCGAGGGTCAATTGAAATCTCTTCTTTTGCTCCTTCCCCCTTTCATCTTGAAGCCTGGAGATGCACAAGTTCACCCTCATCTTGGGAATGGGGTAAGGATGGGAGAAGGATTCTGCCTACTCAGAAGCAGCTTACTACAGTGAAGGGAAAAAGGGCAAAAGGGGAATACATACCAAGGAGAGTGGTGTATTTTTCCTCAGTCCTGCTCAGCTCTTGTTCTGCCTCCTTAAGATGCAACTTGGAGCTTGGGCAGTGGTGCCTTGTTGGATGGTTTGTGATGTGCTAAATCCAATAGTAATAATGAAATCCCCCTTAGCTTTTCCGCTGCCATCTGCTCTGTGCCAACCACAGTGGCTACTTCAGGCTTTTATCAGACTGGTGGGCTTATTCCCAGTGTACCCAGAGGAAGGAGAGAAGGTGAGAGAAAAAGGGGAGAGGAAGATGGGAAGGTAGAAAGTGAGAGCTGGGATGTCTTGCCAGGCACAGCTGCTTTCACAGCCCCCTCTTTGCAGCCTCCTCCACAGCTCCCTGCTAGCGTGCAAATAGTTGAAAAATAAAGGTCAAACAGATAATCTTGATAAATATTTAATAGTTACTGGGTTTACGTCTCCCTTATTGTTACAGATTGAATGTCTAACACTTGTGACATCTGGAAGGGAGCACACACAACCTTGCCTGGTGTACAGGGAGTGGGTGCCAGGGTATGGAGGACACAGCCTCTGTGGAGCTGCTGCCACCAGCTTGGCCACCTCCATCAGCCCTGCAGAGCTGGGTGCTTGCTCAGGAACAACTTCTTCCACTGGCAACACAGACCTATATTTCTTGATTCAGTGATGCCTCACTGGGGTTTAGAAAGTCACAGAACCCCAGGTTCCCTCATCCCTCTTTGAGTTAGTTGTCATTAAGAATAGTCTGCGTGCAGGTAAATTGGCTGTGACCATTGTTAGTGGCTTTGGGGTAACTGTGGGACTTCATTCTCTAGAGGTAGTCTTTGGCTCACTGGGTTTGTCACAGGACTGGAAAGAGATTTCTGTCCCAGCGGGTTCTTGCTGGGCTATTTCCAGGCTGAAACAAGTCATAGGGAGATTAAATGAGACTTGTGATGATAATCTTGTTGACCTCAGAATCCTATCAAGCAGCCAAGTAATTATGGCAGAGCAAATGCAGGCTGTGCTTTTAAGGGATTGCTTTGCAATTAAGTGAACTGTACATTTCCTTGGAGTAGCTGGTAAGAAATCATCCATCTTTGCACAGTGATGAATTCTTAATATATCGTGGGAATTTTTCAGTTGTCTATGCATTAATTCATTGTGATCAATAGAAAATTCAGAGTGGTCTGAGACAGAGGAACATGGTTTAGACTCTCCACTCTATAAGACTGTGCAGCACAAGGTCTTGATATAATTTTCACTTTATGAGATTCTGTATAGAGCATGACACTGGACTTTGGAAATCACTGGCAGCAGTGGATCTCCATATGGAAGGACTACTGATCCTAGATAACAAATGAATCAATGAGATAAAAGGAGGAGAATCCAGCTCCACACTCACTGCTTTGTGTGACCTGAGTCAGATGAGAAATGCCAAGGCAGCAGCCCAGCTATACATCACAAACACTTGTGAACTGGAGCATTGAGTCCTACTTTAGGCAGGACAGCCCAGTATCGTGGTTTAACTCCAGAGAGCAACTCAGCCCCACTCATCCAGTTGCTCATTCCCTTTCAGTGGCATGAGGGACAGAATCAGAAGGGTAAAAGTGAGAAAACTCATGGGTTGAGGTAAAGACATTTTAATAAGTAAAGAAGAAGCTGTGCACACAGGCAAAGCAAACCAGGGAATCCATTCACACTTCCCAAGGTCAGGCAGGTGCTCAGCATCCCCAGGACACCAGGGTTCCATCGCTCCTAACAATGACTTGGGAAGACAAACACCATCACTCCCAACATCCCCCCTTCCTCCTTCGCCCCAGCTCTATTCACTGAGCACGATTCCGTATGGTTTGGGATACCCCTTGGGTCAGTCGGGATCAGCTGTCCCGGCTGTGTCCCCCCCAACCCCTCGTGCCCCCCCAGGTGCCTGGAGGGATGTGAGGAGCAGAGCAGCGCTGTGTGAATGGCTGTGGAAGCGGGGCTCAGCAGGAGCCCCAACAGCCCGGGGCTGGCAACAGTGTTTCCAGCAGGAACCGAAACATCCCGGGATTGGCAACAGTGTTTCCAGCGGGAACTGAAACATCCCCCTTACTGGGTACTATGGAAGAAATTCACCACCACCACCAAACTCAGCAGAGCCAGTTTAGATCCATGTTTCAGCACCACAAAGACCCTTCAGGATGCTATTTTTGTGCTGAGTAGAAACTGGGCTTGGAACAAATAACTTTCCTGTATTTTTTCAGCTGGAACATGACGGGTATTTTACTCTTTTCTTTTCAATCTGTGTCTCTAAAAATCCAGATACACTCCAAGCTGTGCATGCCTCCCTCCTTTCCCCAACCCAATCCTCATCTCATTCACATTGCAAGGAACATGCCATTAACATTTGACAGTGACTCCTTTCCCTCTCCACCGCTGCAGTTTTATTTTGTTCTTCTGTTGAAGCTTTGTCACCCTATTTTACAGGCCACACAGTGTGGAGGTTGGCAGAAAACAGGTTCAGATGGAATTTAGAACTACCTACCTATGAATTAAGAGGTGCCAGCTTTGGGGTAGCATATCATGCTCCCTAACAGTTTGACACAAATAGGGTGAGCATCAGTGGCAGTGGGGACTCACTCAAATGCTGTTTCAAGCAGACTGATGGTTTTGACTTCAGTGGGAAAGAATCTTCTGTCAATAGTTCAACAGGCTGCTGTGAAGACGCACGCTAGTAGTGTAAACTTGCATTGCTCCTCAAAAGCACCACATTCCCTCTTCAGCAGCTAATGAACTAATGTGGTATCAAGGCAGTGACCTCAGGCAGGTGGAAGGAGATGCTGTAGCCATCAAAGTAGTGTAAAGCAGTAAAATCTGGATGGTCCAGAGCTGATGCATG
Organism: Nestor notabilis; assembly: GCF_000696875.1. Classification (NCBI taxonomy): domain Eukaryota; kingdom Metazoa; phylum Chordata; class Aves; order Psittaciformes; family Psittacidae; genus Nestor; species Nestor notabilis. Next base: position 219,803 of record NW_009935965.1, read on the forward strand.
AAATTAGAACTAACACAGTATTATGTTGAGGGAAGAGGGCAGGATCTCTTTGGGATTGGCCTGTATAGGGGTACCAACAATGTCTCTCATCAAAACATTGTCCACTGAACACTTTAAGAGCAGAAGCCTGGGTAGTAACTCCGAGGTCAGCAAGTAAATCTCATTTTCCAGCCTGTTTGCAAACATGTCTCTGTATCCAGCTATGTAACAGTCACTCCTGGTGGGGTATCACTAGCTCTTTCACTTGTCAGCTGGAGTTTGCTCTGACTGGATGGCCAGAAATTTTACCATTAGAAGAAAGTCAATCAAATATTAAGGTTACCTTAAAAAGAAAGAAAGGAGAAAAGCCCTTTGATTCTGAACCTTTGTATAAATAGTCACTGCAGTGCTGGTGGTATTTTTACTTTCTTGGAATATTCTTGAAACAAAGGCAAAACCTATCCCTCAATAAGTGCTCACAAAATAACAGTAAAATAGGTCAGAAACGCAACTGGAACAAATGTGTTTGAATAAAAGAAAGCCAAGCAAACACTGCAGATACTAGAACTGTGCAAACACAGCAAATAACATAAAGCTTCCCCTCAGGAGAAGAACACTATGCAGAAATCTTGATGCTTTGGTTCACTTAGTGCAGGACCCAACAGAGAATGAAAATGGTTGTGTCCTGCCATTATATACCTTTTAACTCCTGAGGGAACCAGTTACTGTGGTTTTGTGTGCAGGCTGTAAGGGACATGTGGAGCTCCACCACCCCAGCGGTGACACTGGACTTGTACAAGTTAAAGCAGCCGTGTGGCAGCTCTGAATTGGGCTGTAATAAGAGTTTCACCAAAGAGCCAGGGATGGTTGAAGTGTGTTGTGTGATACTGGGGCTACAGTGTCACCATCTGCTGAAACCCCAGAAAATCCCATGTGCTGTTTCAAAGGAATAACTTTTAATAAGTGTCTAACTTCTGTTGTTTCAGGCTTCAAAGGGTGCATCCCAGGTATATCTCCCACTGTACAGTGATCCAGCAGTCTTTAAAGGAGTATGGTTTTGTGTCCTCAGCTGAGAACCTAACAAAACTTCCCCTGTCCAGGCATTCAGGATTGCTTCTTTTGTCACAATGGAGCTATCACACAATCCCAGACTCATTTGTGTTGGAAGGGACCTTAAAGCTCATCCAGTTCCAACCTGCTGCCATGCGCAGGGACATCTTCCACTAGAGCAGGTTGCTCCAAGCCCCTTTGTCCAACCTGGCCTTGAACACTGCCAGGGATGAGGCAGCCACCACTTCTCTGTCAACCTGTACCACATCCTTCTTGCTGGTCCTATTCAACAGTTTTGAAGGGTAAATCATCAGACTGCTCTACGTATGCCCCTTATAATTTTACGTTGCCTGCAGGTATCAAAAAACCCCTTTCCAAATGGTATTTCGTTTTCCTTTTGTCCCTGTGGCTTCCTCGGTGGATGGCACCATGCAGCAGCTGCCTGCCCTGCCTGGAGGGAGGAGAGCAGCTGAGGGGCTCACACTGAATCCTTGTCTGCAGCTCCTTCCGAGCTCGCTGGCTGTCACTTATTGAATTAGGATAAATTGGAACTTTCATAAAGGGTGATATAAATCATTATCTCAAGTTAGCAGATGCGGACTCACCAGGATAGAGCTCTGTTAATAACTCCTTCGGATTAGGGCTGATTGGTACAATTTGAAACTTGTTTCTCTCAGCTTGATCAGTCTAGTTGTAACTGTGGCAATTATCCCATTTCACTTTCAATAGCTCAGCACAGAGGAGCTGCTGCCTCCAATCCATCCCTCTTTAATGAATCCAGTGTGATATGTTCAGTCCCGTGGACAAATATACCCTGTCTCCCCCCTACTCCAAAATAAGCATTATAAAACCTGAATCTTGTGTCCAAATGATACATAGGAATGTGTCTTTTAGGGAGTGAGATGCTAAGTGTCCATGTTAAACATCATTTAGGTATTTGGCTGCTGAAAAGCCTCTCTTCATTCTTACAGCATCATTTGCACTTTTTGGCAGTCTTCCTGCCTGGGAAATTAGATTAAAACCAGGGTTTTGTCCAAGCATTGAAGCTGCTTGAATAGATTCTGATGAATGTGTTACATGCTGAATTTGTGGGGTTTTGTTAAATAACTTATCTGGTGATATTTTTCTTCTTTTTTCTCCAGGAGGAGTCATTAATAAATGATCTAATGAGTGAACACAGAATTCCCAGGATAATATAGTTAACAAGTGTTTTCTTTCACTCCCCTATTTGACTCCAGCACCAAGTCTGTGTCTCAGTTTAACAGACCCTTGAACAACACAACTTTGACAATAGTTTTTAACTCATCTCTGCTTCGAAAGGCACTTAAACAATTGTTGCTTTAAGCCTGTGATCAGAACTGACCTCAGATACTTTGCTAGACCATGGGCTTTAGCGCTAAGGTTGACCTTGTGCTTAAATCATTGCAGTAGTGGTTTACTTGCTGTTGCCAGTTTTACTGTTGACTCTTTATGACCTTTCCAGTAGCACATACATATTAGAAGCACAAGCTGCAGATGATTTCCGTGTTTCCTGTGATTAGGAGCTGCACAAGTGCCTTTGAACCATCCCTAGTGTCCCTCAGCTATAAAATGAGGATCCCTTTCCTACCAACCATTGTCTTATCTTTCTGGTTGTAAATTCTTTAAGCCAAGACTGTTGCTCACTTCTTGTTCATACAGCACCTCATACCGTGTTTTATGAAGCCAATAAAATGCTAGAGATTAAAATACACGGACTGATTTGTCTCCCACTTGCAGCACCAAAGCTGTACATCTAAAGGAAAATTGCTGATGCCCATGGAAATGTGCCAGTGAAAGCAACAGCACGATCCCACCCAAGCTTTGATTTCTAACAGTGGGAATACAAGAGCTTTCCCATTTTCAATTCATACCCAATGCACATCTGTTCCTGGAAATTGTTTGAGGGTCCAGTGTGGATAAAGGATGGTGTCCCAGAGTTTCAGAGGAGCAACCACTCCCTTCTCCCTGCTCTTGCCAGCTGCCTTTTGCACAGCTCTGAGTGCTCAGCCTCTTGTAGGGGCTTGGACAACTCTGAATCACACTGCTTACAATATGTTTCTACTAAAAATAATAGTAGTAATTAATGCTCTTAGTTTTAGTGTTGCCATCTGCCTTAATGCCAGCCACAATGGCTTTTTTCCTCTGTGTTCCCCAAAGCAGGAAGGAGGAGGAAAGAAAGGACAGAGGCAGCTGCTTGTGCCTTTTCCCAGCACCTCTGCTTTGGCTGGCAGTGATTTCTCTGCTGTGGGGGCAGCAAGAGGCACTGAACATCCTCTGAGCTGAGAGTAATAGAGCTCAGAAAGAGACATGCTTGGGAGAAAAATAGTCACAACCAAAGATATAACTTCTCCTGAAGGATATAGGTGTACAACTAAATAGCAAAACGTTTACAGGAGAGGGGTTTTTACCATGATTTGGGGAGTATCTAGCTATAGACCACATGAGAGAATGATAAGTAAGGGAGGGGTGTTGGAAGTTTGCATTAGCTCAGCTACTGGCATGGGATGGTGAGAGGTGAGTGCAAGGAGTCCCTTTCTCCTCTTTATGTCTGGAAAGTGGTTGTCTTGCCTGGGCCATGCAGATGTCGGGAGCACACAGGTGAGCTGGGGAATTGAACAAAAGGAAGTGGCAGAGTGTTTAACAAACAGCATCACAAAAGGCATCTGTCACAGTGCATCACCTTCTGTTCCTCCAGGCTCCCTCCAGAGACTTTCTATTTGTCTTGCCTCCTTCCCCTGATTACAGGATTTACTTACTGTCCCCACTGGAGAACAAAAGGGCCACTTCAGGTCTTCAGGGAAAAAAAAAGTGTTTATAGAGGAAAAACCACTCACCTACATGCAGACAGCAATTGCAGCACTAGAAGCAATCTTTACCCATGGTATGTGGGGGATGGAGATGCCAAAACAACGTAAAAGGCAACCAGGACCCCTTTAGTTCTGAAGATAGGGAACTTTCAAAGGCTGTACAAAACCTCTTCTACCTCTTCTCCCTGATCGCTGCTTAGCAAGCTGGCAAGGCCTTTTTCTTCTGTCAGAGGAGAAGAGCTGTTGCATGTCAGCCAGCACATCTCTCCTTCACAGTGAATGGCACTTCAGAAGGCAACCTGTTGGTTCTCGTCCTATCTGCCACGAGTGTGCTCCTAGAAGCTTATTTTGACTAAAGCAGGGAAAAAAACAGTTGTTGAGAGTTAGGGAAATAATGCAAGGAGATGGAGCAGCCCAGATTTTGATACAGCTGGCCTAGGAGGGGTGTTTTTGATAATCCAGAACTTGCACTGCTCCCCCAGGCTCCCAACCTTCCACAGCCCGAGGCACCATGTAGCTGAGCTCCATCTTAGATCTGTTTCTTCCATATACATTAAGGGTAACGATCTTACAAATCGAGCAGTTTGTGTACATGGGGCTTATATCCCTTGCTTACTTTCTTCCTTAGGTCTCACCCTGATGTCTTAAATGGGAACACATCTCCAGTTCCCTTCTTTCTCCCCCACCCCCAACCCAAAAGGTGCCGAAGGGATTTTAACTTGAGAGCTTCAGCCCAAAGCCACTTCATGCAGCTCAGCAGCCATTTCCAGCCAGGCTCTGGGGTGACTTACTGGGGGGACCTATTAGATCTGTAGCTCTTTCATCAGTACTCTTTGGTATGTACAGGAAGGTAGATCCTCCAGTTGCATCAAATCTCAGCCCAGCCCTACCTGTGAGCCTAAACTGAGCAGCTCTGATATAAATGCAGAAAGCCATCTAAGCAAGACAGGAGGTCCCTGCTAAGGCTGCTGCCTTTTGCACTTCCCTTTAATCCCAATATTTGAGACTGGTAAGAGTTTTACTTTGTTTTTCAGGAAAATACACAGGTTTTCAAGGTGACACAGTAACGTTCATGGTCCACCAGTCCTGCTACCAGACGGTAGTTTCATGCCCTGTTTTGGGGGGGCTTTTTGGGTTGCTTCTGTGCGTTTTGCAAGGGTGCCTCTGCCAGAAGCAGAGCAGATGGTTATAACTCAAAAGGGGTTTGAGCCTAACAGGCAGCCCCACTATGGACAGGTTGTGGTGAACACGATGAGTATTCATGTGAGAAGAGAACCCAGAAGGTTAGTATTGACTATTCATTATTCACTTATAATATTTGCCATGTAATTTGGGACTGAGACAAATTCCCATGACAGAGGTGACTGGCCACACTATTTGACTAAAGCCCACGATGTTATCATAAACCAGCACTGAGCCGGTTTCAGCAAAAAAGAGGAGAGAAAATTATTCATCCACTTCTTTGCCAGAGTTTAAAAAAAAAAAAAAAAAAGATAAATGTCTGTATAAAAATCTGGATCAGATAATAAATTTCTGCTTTTTAATCAAAAAAAGGCAGGAAAGTTGTAAGAAACATCAATTGTGATCAATACTTCAAGCAGGAGAAATGACATTATCATGAGTGTTGCGTGGAATTGAACAGACATCACCTGGCATTTGCTGTCGTAGCTTGGCAGCTACCCAGATAGGTGGCCACTTATCATTAAAAGTAGGAAAGATGGTTCTGTTGCAAAGTTTTCTCTTTTTTTTTTTGCCACTTTGAAAAAATAAATGATGAAACTTTGCAGAGAAACAGATTTCCAGACACAAGTGCAAAAAACAGACACCCCGAGTTATTTAGAAAAGAAAGAAAATATAAAGCTGCTCCATCTCAACTTCAAATTAGTAACTTTTAATTTGTGAATACTATTTATAGTGGTTTTTACAAGCTGCTGTCTATAGTGCAGAAGAATATGACTTTCTTGTTTAAATGGCAAGCACAATGTCAGTGCTCAAGGCCAGGTTGCACAGAGCTTTGGGTGACATGGTCTAGTGTGGGATGTTCCTGCCCATGGCAGGGGGTTGGAACTAAATGATCTTAAGGTCCTTTCCAACCCAAACCATTCTATGATTCTATGATCCAGCCATAATACAACTCAGAGCAGGTAGCCAGGAGACCCAAACCTTCTCATCACATAACCAATTTAGAATGAAGAGATAAAGCATGCAGAAGTGCACAAATATTGTGGTAGGACAATCAAGAAGGAAACATGTCAAGGAAACGTTCAACAATGCAGTGAGCATGTGGAGAAAGCACTTATTTCTTGAAGATAAAGGATCCCTTAGAAGAAGCAGAAGAACATTAGGACACCTTCAGGGTCAGACAAGGTCATCGTGTGTCCCAGAACTTCGTAGGCTGCAGTTTGTAGGAGTGTAAGAACAACCATTACAGTCTAGAGAGAAGGGCCAGCTAAGCATCCTCAGTTGGATGGTGGCTAGCAGTGGTGGCTAAGGAAAACGTGGCTGTAAGGGATGTGTGAGGACTTGTCGCTCAAATAGAGTTACCAGTCTAGTTCCCACCATCACAGCATATTCTTTAGCTTCTGTTTTGAGCCTAAGACAGACATTTTAGCAAAAACCTAAGAAAAACCAATCAGAAAAAACAAACAGACATCAGACCTTCTGCTCCTCAGAGCAAGCAAAAGGGGAGAGGTGTATATTTTGATGATGAAGATGTGACTATAAGAAGTAGTTAAGCAGGGAGCATGTAGCTGTTCTGTGGGACCCATGTCCCTAGCCCTCACATTCCTTGGAGCTATGGCACTTTCCAGACCTTGCTACTTCCCCAGCCTTATAATGTTAAATTATCATACAACCTTTGTCACACAAACAAAAACCAAAGACAATTAATATAACTGATACTATATTATGACTTGTTTTCCTTCCAGTGTCCCTCTGTACTTAGAAACAAATGTTGCAGTTCATGGCAATATTGAACTAGCCCAAATTCCAATCTTCAAGCCCAGCTTCCTCTCCCCCTGCCTTTGCCTGGGCCCTGGAAAACAAGCAGAACTGTAAACAAACATAACAACCTCCAAAGTATTTCAACAGCTTTCAAAAGCAATTCTCCTAGGGGCTGGTAAATAGCAGGCGAGCTATTGGAGCCCAGAGGGGGAAAATTTCAGCTAGAACTAGTTACAGCAGCTCAAGATGCAGCGTGACAAAGCCCAGGCTGCTCCTGCTCCTGCACGGCATTGCCATTTTCCCACAGAATGACAGTTTTCAATTACTGGACTGTAGCTAAGAGCAAATTGTGCACTTCAGCAGCTGGAGTTCTCTCTCCTGATTCTCAGACGTGGCTGGGTAAAAGGTACAGGGGCAACGAAAATGGCTTTCTCTGCACAGCTAACTGAACGAGGACAAGCCCAGAGACTGACAGGGGGAAGAGGAAGTGAACAGGAGCAGCAAATAAGGGGGTGTGTGTGGATGCTGGCTTCATTCACCCCACTCTGCTCTCCCAGCAGTGAGACTTCAGCTGTACATGCTGCAAGAGCCAGCCTGTGTCAACCTGTCTGCCTAAACTTTAAACATGATTTAGGGATTTTTTCCCCAAACAACTAATTCTCTAAATAGTCTGAGATCTGAGTCATGTTATCTTCATTCTTACACAGGTAATAAATTTCCCCTTTCCCCCATTAGAGTCTCCCATTAGTCCAAAACCTGGATTTCTGACTTTAAAGATATACTTAGACTAAAAAACATCCATGAGGGTCAATCCTCTTTGAATAACCCAGGAGAGAAATCCAGGCTTAGTGAGATACTAGAGGTGTTGCATCGGGAACTGAAGTGTGGAATAACTTTGGTAAGTTATCCTAATAACAGAGAACTCACCAGCCTTTTTCTCCCTGTTCTGTGCAAGACAATTTTATCTGGAGAGAGACATATTGAAGTCTGGTGCAATCTTTTTCCTGTTTCCTGTGGGGAATTTAGGGTCTGTGACCATGTGCAAATCACAGAATCATTTAGGTTGGAAAAGACTCTTGAGATCATCGAAATCACGCAGCATGAACTAACAGGGCTGGGGGGGAAACCAGGCTGGCAGCACCCCAAGCCTGTTGATAGCTGCCTGAGCAATGTCCACTAAGTGGATTTAATGAAGTCTTTCCTGGTGGGCACCTTGGGATCAGTCATTTTGATCCATTTGTTTTCTTTACAGCAAATTAATATTTTAACATGACTGCATTATTTGTCATGCAGAAACCTTTGCCCTGTGAAAGGGAACTCTCCTGCCCAGGGCTGCTGTGATTACACTTACTTCAGAAGACAGCGAGTCCCATTGCAGTGCTCAGCCACAGGCTGCTCTGTGCTTCTCTGTCATCCTTTTCTTTCATCCTTCATCAGCATAAGCGACATAGCTTGGAAAAATAGACTGTCACAAGTGCTCTGCTATTTCAGGTAATGTGAAGAGCTCCCATTCTTGGTTGAGCCCTGTGCCATCCTCCATTACCTACCTCCAGTGTGCACCTTCATGCTTCGGACAGCCACCGCCTGCACTCAGCCCCCTGATGCAGCACAGGAAGGCTGAAAGCTCCGCTTGGGAGTCTGTCATGTCCCTGCATACAGGGAGTCCAGCTAATGCTCCTGTCTAAACAACATTAAATGGCTCTGACAAAGCTGGAGAACCTGGAGAGATTTCCAGTCACGTATGACAACATCTAGCAATGCATTGCTGCTGAACGGGAAGGAGGGAAGCAGAGGATAGGGCTAGATGGGTACATTCAGTGGTGACATGCCATTTTTAGCCATAATTATGTAAATTACATAATTCATCTTGAAATATTGAGGGTTTTTTCCTGTATTTACTGCAATTACGTCAATTGACCTATTTATGTTATCTGACGTGCTTATCATTAAAATGGGACAATATATCCCATTAGATCCTCTTACTACATTGAATGGAATGATGATTAATTATATCATAAAAAGGAGCTGTGCTACGCATCTCTGAGCGTGGGATTTGAAGCTTAAAATAAAACAACAACCTCCCATCATAATTTCCTGCCTTCAAACTTCATCTTACCCAGTTCAGGTTTCTCCACATGGTTTAGGGTACTCCACATGGGGTTATTCCAGTCCACATCTGTATCAATAAAACATTTAGAAAGCCAAACATACTTTATTTTTTATGGGATCTATTGCTTTATGCAGAGGCAACATGGCTAGAGAAATATCTAACAAACTTGGCTCATGTATGTGACTTCATCACTATGAGTATCTACTTTCAGAGTGGAGGAAAGAGGGTTTTCCCAACTACGTCGGTTACAACTTCTTGGAAACTAACATCTGCTTTTCTTGTGTGTTTGAGATCTCAAAGCAAGGAGAGTCCTGGACCTACGGAAAGGTTGGGGCCAGTCTTCTCCCACTGAGCACTAGCTAAATACAAGCCTTATTCTCACAACTGATGCCAATGACCCACTGATACCATTACTGATGAGGCTGGCACACAAGAAGATGGATCAGCTAGCACCATAACAAGAAACACAAGAGGGAAAAGCAACCAGTGCTGACCAAATGGAAAATGGCAAAATAAGAAGGGGAAGAACAGTGGTGTGTCCAGGATCCTTGGACAGAGGCCCAAGACTAGAATGAAGTCAAAACTGAAAGCAGAGGGGCAAAGCAGGAATAGCGTAAATTCCCCCAACACATTGTCACTTAAATTGAGTGTCTCAGCCTGGGGCTAAGTGAAGTCAGCTTCAGGGGTTCATCACACACCCTCCTAAAGGTGATGTGATGCAGGGAACTGCATCTAAACTGCTTTTTAAAACCCTTGTTCTAAGTTTCTTCCATCAACTCCTCTTCCCAGGGAGCGGACCATCATCTAAGATACTGTGGTGATGGTAGTCTCCCTTGCACTGCAAACTAACAAGTTTAACATTCTACTCAGCTTAACAATTGTCTTTGAAAGATTTAACTCCTTTTCTTCTGTGTGTTTCTCCCAGTGCATTGAAGATACTTTTGCCTATTGGCCTCAATGATCTTCTTTTTGTGTCTGCCTTTGAAAGAGTCCAAATCTTTCAGGCCATGTTATGGCTAGTAACACGGTGTCTTTGGGAATACAGAATGACAGGAAGGGATGTAGTTTTAATTTCTGCTTCAAATATCAGTTAGAAAGAGTAGGACAGACCAGATTGGTTGTGCTTTTCCTAAGTAAAGGCTTTATCCCCTTCTTTACTTAAACCATGTTCTTCTTACTTCTCCTCATCTAAAACCTGTCCTCCTTCAGCCTATGCTACTGCTCAGCAACATTTCTTCTCAGCATGGGCATGAAAGTTTAGACTTAAACAGAAACTAGGATGGAGAGAAGGTGATGTGTGGAGTGTTGGATGTGTGCAGGGATGCAGGGTGACCACTCCAAGGCACAAGAGGAGTTGGGTGGCCTCATTCTCCCATTTGTTTGCTCTGGTGCCACATACAAAACTCCTTTAGTTCTTTATTTTCTGATCAATGATGCAGTCTGGTGTAGGCACTGGGTTTTAGTTGATAACCTGAAAGTCCCTATGCATTGCTATCACATAGTACTTCAGAAAGAATAATGACCATATGTCCTTAGGAGACTCAGAGCTATGGGGGCAAGGACTCTCAGGCAGAGCATGAAAGGAACCCACCATGTGGATCATAACGGAGCTTGGTGCTGATGAGGACTGTCTCCTCAGAGATGTTTGTTAAGTTTTTTGGTACTGTTCCTACTCAATCCGTAACCATCTGCTGCTCCTTTGGACAGGCAGAAGTGATGGATAGAAAGAGGATTATTGCAACATGCCCCTTCTTAGCTGATCTCACCCTCCCTCACTAGCCAGCACACAGTCCCAAAGGGAAAGGTTTCAGCTTATTTTAGTCCAATAGAGGCCTTTGTCATCGTTTGTTTTACTCAATTAAAAACCTGCAGACACAGATTAGCTCCCTGCTGCTCAGTGGAGGAATTCTTTTACCACTGCAATGATTTACGAGCAACCAGACAGTGTTTAACGAATAGCATCCAGAACCCAGAGATGCTCAACATAGGACTGGTCACTTGTGTTAATGAAAAATGGATTTGAGGTGACAGTCACTTGCATGGCTGCATTTTGATAACAAATGGCACAGCAGAGTCAGAGCAGAGGGAGACTTTGTAATTAATATTACAGTAGAATCAGGTATGTAATGGAGAGCTTGACTTAGAATTCAAATCAATACAACAGCTGTTGGGACGTGTCACTCCTGGTCCCTAGGCCCTGAGATACTATGCCAGGCAGAGGAAGGGCTGATGGGGAGGTGATGACACACAGTGAATATCCATCTTATGTTAACTTCAGGCAAGAAATTATGCTTAGTGGAATGTGTTGGCAGTTTGGGGGTATTTTATGGCCTTTTCCTTATTTTCTTTTTCTTTTCTTTCTCTTTTTAGTGTGTGGGTGTGCAGGAGGGACAATGGACAACTCCTCTCTGTTGCAACTGCTGATTTTCCTTTCAAAAAATACTCTTCCACCAACCACTTACTGTGTTGCTGTGGTGTGGCAGGGTTTTGGCTTTGCTTTGTTTTCCAGTCTTCCTGCAAGTCAGAAAACATCTAGTCTAGAGTCTGTGACAGTTGTGGCTTTTATGCAAATACAACACAACTCCATGTTTCTGACAAAGCACATTGTTTGCTTGCAGCAACAGAGACACATCAGTCTGTTTTCAGCCTCCCTCTTCTCTTACCTTCGTTCCCTTGCCATTCAGATGGCCATCATCAACTCCAGAGTGGCTGTTGTTGTTCTCTCAGGATTTTACTTGGAGGCTTCAGGACGTGAAGATGTGAAAAAGTCAAGTGGGATCTGAATGAGGGTAGCAGGGAAAAGGCTTCTGTATTTCCAGGAAATTCTTCTGAAGGAAAAGATACTGGAATTGAAAAGTCAAGATTTTAACCACTATCGTGAGTATAAAACCTGCAGTGGGTGGGGAACTAGGTTAGGGATGATCAAGATATATGATGCTTTGCATTTCACATCAATGCTGACCTTCGTCCCTGCTTGCTTTTTTCCTTTTAAAAGCTTGGGTTTCAAAACTGAAAGTGGAAATCCATTTTTGTTCAGAAATGCCAGTGGGAATAATATGACAATGATGGAGCTTTTTCTGCACTTCCTAAAATCCAGTTATATTTAAATGTGGTTATTTAGGAAGCTAGGCTAGTTTTACAACTGGTTTTAGCTCCAGTAAAACCAAATCAAGTCCATGGATCATAGTAACAATCCCAAACAGTTTTAGACAGTATCTTTTTGGTCATGTACAGTACAGCTGCAATCTGTATACATTATGGTTGGACACTGTAGCAACCAAATACCACAGCAGCGAGTAAATGAGCAGTGATATCTAGATATCAGATGAAGGGAAATCCATTATCTGTATGCATTGCCCTGAGGCTGGAGTTCAAAGCTCAAGCCAATCTCAGAACAAAAATTGACTCAGAAATGATGCCCAAATCTCTGTCAGCACCTGCGAGGGTGACAGAAGTGCTTGTTAACATCCACCACCAAGATCAAGGGATGTAATTGTATCCCTGCAGCTAGGTGCCTAAATTAGGGCCTCCTCCAAAGTCCACTAAAGCCAGGGAAAAAGGCTCTGACCGATTTCATTAGTTTTTGGAGCTCCTGTTAATGAAAAGCCCATCTGCTGCTCAATTCGCAGGCTCCTGAATCTTTCACCTCCTCTTCCTCTACTCCTTGCCAAATGAAATCATCTCTCTCATGACACCAGTGAACATCTCAGTTTATTTTTCACCAGGAATACAGAGGAATTATAAAACCTGGATCACTTCAGCGGGGTTCATCTGGGGGGATTGCAGGTTTCTTGCTCTAGGCAGAAGTCTGGACAGATAGACTCAGTTTGGATGCTGTTCCCTTAAGGCTAAGCCTTCATCCACAGATTCATGAATGGGTTAGTAAATCAAACCAAGATATCCCAGTTTCTTTTAATCTGTGAATATATGGAATGATTCCTAAGGGAGTTTTAACTATATCATAAGATTAGCAAATGCACTTATAAGTGAAGGGGACATTTCTTATGCCTTGTAACGCCCATTTCCAGCTTGCAGTCTGACTGTGGGTACAGGGAGATTGAAATAGCCTCATTGGTGGCTTTTCAATGAATGAATATCTGCTGGGCATGATGGAGGTAGAGGTGGTACTGCCCTAGATGACCCCTTGATGTTTCCAAGTTTACTTTCTACGGTGCTGAGCACCCAGGCTTGTGCAGGCAGCCAGAGCTTTTGTGGGAGGAGTGGAAGCATCCAGTAAGCCATGTCCCTGTCCAGATCATGCTCAGATGCACACCATGCAAACCACAGTCTGCAGATCCAACAGAAAATTCTTGACAAAAAGCCTTCCGATTAGAGATATTCAATGAGATATAAACCAGCTTAAGACTTTGAACTGCAGATTGTATTGAAATACAATTATATTCTTCACCCTATTTATATTTAAGAAAAATGAGCTGTTTCCCTCATATGACCCATCCAATGCTGGAGACTGGGACCATACTATGAGGCTGCAAACAGGGAATGTGCTTTCATGGGGACATTTCCAAGCATGAAATGTTTGAGTCTCTCATCTTAGAATCATAGAATCATAGGATGGTTTGGATGTTTTTTAAGATCATCCAGTTCCAACCCCCCTGCCATGGGCAGGGACACCCCACACTAAACCATGTCACCCAAGACTCCATCCAACCTGGCCTTAAAACATCCTTTGGTGCCATACCAGAGCATCTCCTGGTTTCCACAAATCTTACCTCTCTGCCTGGCAGATCCTGGTTTAAAGTGGTTATCACCACAGAGTAAATGAGTGGTCCTGCTGCCACCTTGCAGATGCATAAAGTAGAAGCCTTTGGTGGTTTTGTGTCTGTGGAGAAGGAAGCAGAAGGTGGGACCCATCATGTGAGATGCTCTGTGGACTTCATGGACCTCGGTCGGATACAGAGAGCCACTAAAAAAAGAGAAAGAACTCTAAACCTTTGGGCAAACACACTCCTGTGGATTATTTCCCCCCAGTGCTAATGTAGTCATGTTCAGCAACCCACATGAAAAAGGGCTCTGAAGGCAATTGGCCATGGTGCAGGAAAAAAGTGGAAGTACTTCCATAAGTGTTAATTTAGTGAACACGAGGAAATTGAAACATATTGCAGGGAGGGCAGAAAAGCAGGGCAGGAGGATTCTGTGAGAAATAAGTCCACAATTACTGATATGATTGATATATATGTAAGTATTTTAGGCCCAACAAGTGTCTCTAGAACAGCAGTTGAGAGTCTAATTCACCAGGGCTAATTACCTCCACCCACAGGAGGTGAAGTGTGTTCACTCGGGCCATGTAGGGGACCAACCAGATCAGTGGAAGCAAATTGTTTCTTAATAGTTTTCAGCCTGTGACTTGTACATTTCACTAGTCTGAAATGGCAGGGAAAGGCCAGCTCTGATGTGCTGGAGCTGCACCACCTGGGAAGACTGATTCAGAGAGGCAATGGGCTGCGGATGCCGTTTGCTTATTCATGGTAGGAGAGTGATGCAACCTGTGAATGACAGGGGTGCAGTGCATCACTTACAGACCAGACCTAAGCCATATGTGAATTTTTATCCACATCCAAGACTTTTCCTATGGGTTCAGGCCTATTATTGCAGTTCTAATTCTTTCTTTTTAATGGAATGTCTTAATTTTCGTTACAAGAAGGCATTGTTACGCCTAAGCTGTCTGGACTGCCTACTGGACAACTGGGCTGATCATCAGAGCAAAGCTCTCAGCTCCTCAGCCCTTGGAAATGTGGGAAAGGCATATGTCCATCAGCTCTGAATGGCTGCTCTGATGCTGCACTGGCTTCATCAGGTTGGCTAAGAAACACAAAGAACCAATGTGCATGGACACAGATCACTCCCGCCTGCTCACTGACATTTGCTGATGCATATTTACACTTGTGCCACCTTTAATTGTCAATGGCCAATTTTGTCCAAATCCTTGGCTGGATTTGAGAGCTCAGTGGATGAGAAATGTAGTTACTCTGTTCATTTCTATAGGGTTAAATATATAGAGGCCAGAAATGTGAAGTGCATGTGGGCAAGTGTGTGCATGTACTCACACAGAACTCAGATATTTAACCTCTGGACTAGGGTACTTGTGAGATACTCATGACTGTGCAGTGGCATCACTTGAGTGGTTATTGAAATAATGATTTATTTGTGAGGGTTTGTAGATAAACAAAAGAAGTCTGTGCTTAGAATAAATTATTTCCTCTCATGGGTTAAGTTGTAAAGTATCTGGAAGCAAAGAATTGTCAGCTGCAGGAGCTGGCAAATAGAGCTGAATAACATGAAATCTGGAGAACTTTGTGATCTCTTCAGACAATATGTGGATATGCATCAGTATGCCACGTTTTTGGAATAAATTATTCCTTTTAAATTATTCACTCGGTTGTAGTGATTGTTAAAATGAGGGGATTTTGACATAAAGTGCTAACTAGTGACATTAAAAAAAGCTGTGTACTTTTTTCCTTAGCATTTTCTACCTGCATTAGCATCATTCTTTTCAGATAACTTGTGCTTTAAACTTGCCTCTCATTCTCTTCTTTCTATCTGTCTCTTTCTTCCTCTTTGCAGCACTGCCTGAAGACAAAACAATTTCTCTGAAGGAGATCCTTTTAGGCTGTAATGGGATTAGGCCTTGGAGCGGAGATCTTGTTTGGATCAGCTGTTGAACTCACAGGAGTCCTGTTAAAGGCCTATTAAAATTCCATGTAATACCTCACTAAGTAACATGCGAATCCCCAGCTCATCTTTGGGAATTAAAGTGTGCAGAGCTTACTGGGCTGCAGGCAGGAAGGTTGCATAGACCGAGGACTCATTTGTTTGAAGAGTAAGAGGACATCACCTGCCTATTCCTGACCCTTCTAAGAAAACGTTGGAGTTAAATACTGCAGAATAAAACTCTTCATTCTTGAACTGAAGGAGCTGGTGGGACCTGGCTGAAGATCAGTCCAAGGCAGACAACTGACCAGTGACCATGGCCTTTCCAGGGATAACACAGAGATACGGCTGACATGTGCATCTCAAAGGAAGGGTTGGAAGATTAGGTTTAATTCCAATTATCTTGTCAGAAGCTCTCTGTGCTCTAAATTCAGCAGAGTATCTCATAGTGAGCTGAGATAGCTCTCAGCAGGATGGTATCTCCCAGAGATCTCCTAATTCTACTCAGACAAGAGACACCATGAGAGCAGACCTTTTCTTCCCTCTGCTGACAGTATTTTTTCTGCTTAGATCTGAGATCTAAAAGTGCTTCCATTTCTTCAGCTTCTTGTTATTTCAGAGTTAGGAAGTTAGGGATAGCTCCCAAAATGTGCTCGGGTAAACACAGTACTAATACATTATTAAATACATCCTGTTATATTGATCACACAGCACTGCATCAAGCTTTGGTGGTGCTATTATGCTGCCAAAGAGAGAATTCCTTCCACCCTAATAGGCAATGTCAAATGGCCAGAGCCTGAAGGGGAAAGGGAAAGGGAAAGGGAAAGGAAAGGAAAGGAAAGGAAAGGAAAGGAAAGGAAAGGAAAGGAAAGGAAAGGAAAGGAAAGGAAAGGAAAGGAAAGGAAAGGAAAGGAAAGGAAAGGAAAGGAAAGGAAAGGAAAGGAAAGGAAAGGAAAGGAAAGGAAAGGAAAAGAAAAAAGTGGGGTGAAATGGGAAGTCAGAAATAAACAGGCTTTGGTTTCTCTGAAATTAGAAGCAGCTGATCCTGCTTGTCAGAAGTAGAAACCCTTGCCTTGTGCTTGTGGATTGACAGCCACTTCCACCTGAGACCTTTGTAAACCAAACATGCTCTCATTTCCTACAGCATGGCCAAGGCTGCCCCACCACTGGTGTGCTTCAGCAGCCAGCCCTGCTCCAGCATTGACATGTCAATGGGGCAGCTTGTACCTCCTCTTACTCATTAGTCTTGGATAATGCTGAAACCTTTTGTGGACATTGCCTTTTTTAAGAGGATCTCAGAGCTTTTTAGAAATCTTTATTGATTAAGCATCAAAACCTCCATCTGATGTAGATAAGTTTAATGCTATTATCCAGATTTTATGAGACATGTTTTATTGAAGACATGGTGATGTTAACCAACTTGATCAAGGTCAGACATCAACAATAGGTAGGACAGGGAACAGAGCTGGACTCGTGTAGGCGCTCTGTGCTCATCATATACATCACCTCTATTAATATTGTATTTCTAATTATTGTGTCTTTGGATTATTTCAGGCAATGTTATAGATTTTACTAATAGATATGACAAGGGAAGTATATTTGCATACACAGAGAAATAATTGTATCAAACTGTGTTATGGCAATTGAAGGTGGGATTTCTGCAACCTGTTTCTCCTTTACTGTGACTTATATAGAACTTGGGTTTTTGTCTTTACTCCCTTTGGTAGTTGTAACCTGAGTGAGGTGAATGCTCCATTCAGGAGGGCAAGATGTGCTGCTCACTTCTGAGGTGGGAAGGGAAGATTCAGAGCTGGGATCATGTCTAGGGCTTTCATATGGATTGAAATCCTTCTTTTGCCCTTTGCACGAATTACTGTTGCTCTCAGCAATTCATCAGATTTCCACCTGTAAAATGGGAGTATTAGAGACATTGAGCTCTGCTGCAGAGATTATATGGCTATAGTGTCTCTGATGATACTGGAGTTATGGAAGTTCTTTGAACTGGAAAACTATTGGACCAAAATTTACTGGCAGCCTGGCCATGGAGATGATACAAGTTTCCCTGGTGGGGACAGGCTCTGCAATGAGAGGGGAGGATGCCTGCAGCCCTGTGCCATTGCCATTTGGCTGGTCCTCTCCTGCCCTCCTTCCCCTCTTAGATTTGCTGCTGTGTCTGGGTAGAAAAGGGTCTGATGTCAGTTGGAGCAAGAATTTGTCTGAAATGACCCAAATGTGCAGCTGAGCCTTTCCCACCTGCTGCTCTCCAACTGTTCTCCCTTGTTTAATTTTAGCACGTGTGAGTGCTGCAGAAGGGAAGAGGAGGAGAGGGCCTTCCTCTTCTCACCTGTCCCTCTGCAGAAGCCAAGCAGGGCTAGATAGGATTGCTCACAGGAGCAAAACCTACCTGAAGGCTTCACAGCCTCTGTCAGGCTCTCTGAATGGGCTGCACATGGGAATATGGTTTAACTGCAAAAACAAATGATTTTGAAGAGCATGATCTAAATCCTCTGAGCCAGCCTTGGTCTATGCCCCTTAGTGCTATTGTGCAGGAGAAGGCTTTGATGGTACCTCTGGATAAGCCCTACAGTTGTGTCCAGCACAAATCCCTCCAGATATTTCATGAGGAGAAGGCTGCCAGCTCTCAGCATTGGTGGGTCCTGGGCTGAAGTGGGGAATCCAACTATCAGAGAGCCAGAAGCTGGAAGAAACTGTTATTGCTCCTTAGCAGTCACATAAGGCAGCTCTTTGTGAGTCCTGCAGAGCTATCGGAGCACTGGACTACGAAGCTGTGGAGCTGTGGGCACCCACAAAAAGGAATCTGTGTCCTTTATCCTCAGATAAAGCCTTGCCTGGAGCATAAATGCCTTTTCCTCACGCTGTCAGGGAGATGCAGGTAAGAGCAGAGCCTCACCTGTACACAAAAGCTGAAGCACACGCAAGCTGAAGCTGTGACCATCTGCGCAGCCGCTGCCTTCAGAGCTGCTGTAGATCACAAATGCCCCCTTGAGCCCAGGGAAGGGATTATTGTTCCTGCAGATGTTTTCTCTCATCCTGCAACCTTCCTTTAGCCTTCTGGTGAACAAAAAAGGACTTTTTGTGGCAGAATTGTGAGAGAGATTCCTATTCTTTCCACCCTCCCTGTTTTGATGCTTAGCTTTGGATGCAGCTCTGTTTTGCAGAGTGCAGTGCAAGGCGCAGTGGTTTCTATCTCCACCACTCCATTCATCCCTGTCCTGCTTAAATGCAGATAGTGTTTAGAAAATGTTTTTGGATTCCTTGTAATAGTCAAGGGAAAAAATGCGCAATTATTTAGAAAGAATCTGTAAGCCACTATGTGGGGCATGAATGAACTCCTGGCACCTAAGCTCATACATACATTCACCTTGGCCTCTTCTGTTTCTCCAGTATCTGCAAGATGCTGCCCATGTGTCATATATGATGCCCTTCTTTTTCACCAGTGTATTCTCACTCCATCAGCTTCCACAAAAGCTTCCAAGCTACTTCCTCTCCTATTCCCAGATAGTTCATTTGCTAATGCCTGGCTATCAGGGAGAGTATGTCAGCTCCCAGAACACAGCATTAGGAGCTTAGAGGAGTTGTATCTTTCAGCAACCAGCTATGGAACCTAGCACCTCGCTGCAGCCTGGATTCCTGCATGCCACATTGTACATTTTGAGGAAGAAAATGATGCAGCATTCTACCTTGGCAGATCATCAGATTCAGGATAAAAACTGAATGGGCATGATAAAACCAGTGATTTAATGTGATGTCTGCCCTGCTGTTCCCCAGTTTGGGGGATTCGTGTAAGTGAGGAGCAGATGGGATCTCCAGGGGGAAATTCTAGGCTTGAATTACTGAAACCAATGTAAATTTAGTACTGTATTTCTAAAGCATTGCTGGAAAGCATCCAGGAGTCTGAAATCTATCCAAGGTTTTCACCTCTGATTCATATATATATATATGTTTATATATATAGCTATATATACACACACTTACTTATGCATATATTTCTTATGAATGGGAATATGAGGTTCCATTCTCACGTATTTGTGGTGGGTCATCTTGCTTTAAATGTCACCTGACTCTCCATTTGCCATGAGAGACAACACTAAAGTCTTGACCAACTTTACCTACCAAGGAATTGCCTGCACTGCTCCCAAGAACAGGCACTGGTAATGTTGCTGTACCAGCCAAACTTGAACTTCTGTTATAACCTTCCAGGTCCCCAAACTTCTCCTGCAATTTGCAATGGATAAATCCATTTGTCACTCTTCTTTTTGTGCCCAATTGCTTGACATGGTGTTGCCACCAGCTATTGGACCATCACCCTTCTTCTGCTCATTGAAGGTGGCTGCACATAAAGAAGTCCCCCTTTGCTTCATTGTCTCTAATACACAACATCCTTTAGGAAGGCAGAAATGCTGTAAATACAAAATCCTTTCTAGATGTTGTTAGGGTTGCACCCAGCATGTGGGACACTGCTGCTTTTCATTAAAGCCATCTCAGGCCATTCTAGAGACAACAGCTTTCATCTGGCACACTCTGCATCCTCTCCCTTATGCTCCTGTCCCCAGCAGTGCATTGAATGATCTGAAAGTACTACAGCCAAGAGAAATCTTGGCCCTATCCTATCTAATCTGATCAGTTCAACAGAGCAAGAATGATAGAAATCCACAAACCCTGCCAATAAAAAGGGGTTTTTCTTGGCTGGGGCTGGCATTTGGCTCAATCTTCATCTCCACGTGAAAGTGATTTTAAAAAGATAAAGAAAAATGTCCCTTAAAATCAAAACTAAGTTTGGATGATATAAAATCAGGAGGTGACATGAAGCAGTCTTTGTTAGCAAGGGGTGTCAGGTCAGCTGACATTCCATATTGGTTTTGGGAAAAGCCAAGCATGGAAAGACTCAGTGTCATTATGTGCCACCTCCACTCTTGTCTTAAGGAACCTGTACAGCATTAGCACCTTCAAAGCAACAGTAGCCTTTCAACCAGCATTTACAATGCTGTTGTGTAGGGGGTTTTCCTGGGTAAGAAGCCTTCTATGTCTTCAGCTGAAGAGACTACAGAATGCTAAGGGTTGATGTGATCAGAAGTTTGTTAGTTTGCAGATGAGATGCACTAATGGAAATGAAAAATCAACATTTTTTAAACAATAATTCAGATATTATTCTTAAAGCTCAGCTTATACAACACTAAGGAGTTAAATTTGGCTTCTTGTTTTGTCCCTCATTGCATCTTGTAACTTACGGAAAGTCCTCACATTTTTTTAAGAAATCAATGTATCCCTATTAAACATCCTGGGTTCAATAAATCAGCATTTTCCAATAGAAAATGTGTCTGCCTATTCTTATTTTATTTTTTGATCAGTGTTATATTTCAGAGAAATGTATTTTGCAGAAACAGGTACATTATTATGCTGGCTCAGATCCAGAGTTCGATTAGATTCATATTTTGCATTCGACAGTACAGAGGAGAGGTCATTTCAGAATCCCTCACAAGAAGCACAGGAATGGAGGTACCTGCTCTGGGTGAGTTTTGTAGCGATACAGCTGAAGCTTCCTCAATAGCCTCATGGTCTCAGTGATCCTGGTCTAAGTGATTTCACCCATTTGCTTCCTATAGGAAAGGTATTCACTTCTCTACTTAAATCTGATTCTCCCATCAGCTTCAGAGGTGACACTGATTTACATCCACAAGAAGTGAGCTGTGTACACAGATGTACTGGGCTCCCCATGAAATGACCCCTCGCTGCCCAGGGATTCTGGCTCCATGGATAACCTTTCTTTC
>NW_009935965.1:241201-263385 GCF_000696875.1 Nestor notabilis
CCTTTCATTTCCTACAGGGAGGAGACAAAAAGGCATCATCCTCCCTTTGGATTGAGCTCCTGGATCATTCAGCAGATGTCTGGTTACGTGCCACTCAGAAAATGTCACTGCCTGCCGGCAGCTCCAAGCAGGTGATTAATGCCAGATTGAGGATTCTTCTGAGCTACATTTGGATCCTTCTGTTCACTGCCTCTTAGTGAAATGACAACCTGGCCCTCGTGCCACCAGAGGCAAGTGTAAAGCCTGGCACACAGTGGAAGCAGGGGAGCTTCCATGTCTTGCACGGGGAGGATGAAGGTCTTACCAGGTGAATTAGAGATGAATGGGTGATTCAGCCATAGGGACATATCCTGCAGTCATGGCTCAATGAGGGCTCATGGTCACCATCCCTCCTCTGTTTGCTTTGCCTCATCAGCTACAAATTGGTCATTAGAAAAATGGTGCTAATTATTTGGCTGCTTCCCTCAGAGCAGGTGTTTGAGCAGGTGCCATAGAGTTGGAACAACATTTCGGATGGAGACATTGCAGAATGCAAGTGGCGGCTGAAGCATCAATGTGTGCGCAAGAAAGCCTTTGAGGGGTGGAAGGAAAAGTGCTGTTTGAGAGATTAGATCTTTATCCTATTAGAAGAAAGAAATGAAGAGGGGAAGGTGAGAGATGAGGGAGTGAGCATGAGAAAGCGATGCCTTCCTGAACCAAAAGATATCATAGGAAGCCCCTGAAATGATCATAGGGAAGCCTGAGGTTTGTGTAGACCTCCACAACATGAAGATTGCCCAGACTCAAACAGGGTTTTGTCCCTTCGAGGCATCTCTTTTCAGTCTATACAAGTCAAACATGATAGTGTGATGTCTTCTGTCTCTCCTCAGTCCCTTTAGGGGCTTTTAAAACACAACATTTGTTCTAGAATGCAGTTGTTAAGCAAGCAAACAACAAACTGAGGTACCCTTATCATCATCACAAGCATGATCTCAGCCTTTATTCAAGTGTTGGTGTTGCAAGAAGTTAAAAATCAGCATCTGACTTTCCTTCCTCCCTCTTCCCATCTCCTCAGAGTATTCATCTTTTCTCCACTTCCTCCTCATCCTCACAGTGGTTGCCTTCACTGCCGTGTGAGGGGTTGTTCCTTCAAGCTGACAACTCCTCTTTGCAAACTGAAGAGTTCCCGAGTTGCTGGTTTCTACATTTTAAATCTTTGCTCTCATGACTGAAATGAGAGGAAAAAAAAAATCGAGGCTTTGGCTGAGTTCCCAGCCCCGTCACTTGCTGACCTTGAGCCAATCACATGAACTTCTAATGTCAATATTCCCATCTGTTAAGCCTCACAAATATGCTGTAAAGCAAAATTAATAAATCGAATTGGGATATCTACACTTGCAGTCAGTAGCATTTCTTTTATGAGTAATCCCATCGACTTGAGTGCAATCACATTGAATGAAGCATTGCTCATCATGAGTAAGAAGCTAAGAATCCAACCTTTAATATTTGCAAAAAGCTTGCGGATTTTTGTGGAAGAAGTTGGAAAGAAAGAAAATCTCTCTGATCCAGGCTCCAAACGTGCAGAAATTCATCCACCATTAGGGTCTAAAAGGCAAATAACAGTGCCCTGTTGACTCTCTTGCACACTTTCCCTGCAGAAAGGGTGATTTGGAGCCTGATGGTGCACAGAGCGTGATCATGAGCTATAGCAGAAATGGTGTGGAGAAGAAAGACAGCGAGTTTGAGAGGGAGGAGTGAGTGGAACTTCGTCCTGTCAGTGTCAAAGGCTTCATCACAGCAGCAGGGAAAGAATATCCAATATTGAATCCTAATGAAAAACCACACTGCCACCTCACTTAACAACACTTCAAGTTGAGCTAACGTATCCCGAGGCACACGATGCTTCTGCCTTTGCTGTGGAAGGATGCCCTTCAGAGCATCTTCTACTGAGAGCTCCTGGGTCCTTGCCCACAGCACAGTGTGTACCCTTGAGGAAAATGCTGCCCAAGGGAAGAGCCAGCTTGGCTGCTTGCAGAAAGGACTGTGTCAGACTTTGACAGCACGAAACTCACAGGAGAAGGTGCTGGGAGAAAGAGGCAAGAACGTTAACTTTGAGAATGAGAGGCTTTTTTGCCCCCTGTCCACCTGCTTATCATGGTGAGATAACAGCTAACATAACCAAAGCTAGGAGTAGCTGCTGACATTTCCCTGCTGATTCTTTCCTCTCCCCCTACACACAGGAAAACAGAGGAATTGCCTGACTTCGATAGCAGCTGTCAGACTCGGGTCATCCTGCCAAGCAGAGCTCTTGAGACATTTCCCACAGCAGACTAGAGCTCTGGAGGAGGAGGAGGGACAGGGAGCTGGGAGACCTTGGAAGCCCATGGAGAAGGGCTGTGCAACATGAGCAACCCCTGGCAGCTATGTTCTCTGAGGCATTCAGCATCGCCTCTTTCCCATGTGCATCCCTGTCAAGCTTATTTCACATGGAGCCACTATAACTGTGCCAAATCAGATGCCAATAGTGCCTTAATCTGTGCCTGTGGGGTGTGTTTATGTTTTGGCAAGCTACATCAAGATGTAGATGCCCACTGATGCCCAAGCCTGGTTTGCATTCAGGGTTCTCCTAGGACTGAGATAACCTCCTGGAAGTGGAGCTGTTTTGGGATCAGTATCTCACTTCATTGTAACTCCTGTGCAGCAACCCCTAATTTTGGCTGAGGTTTTTAGAATCTCTGGCATCTGATGCTGAAGAGAACAAGCTGTCACCTGGAATTCAACTGACAGCATTTAAAGTTGCACAGACACAGCCCTGCCACAGCTAACAGTCCCCAGGGCCAGGTTTTGATGTGAGTCATAAAGCAGCACCCATCTATATGAGCAGAGAGCTCTATCCCATCAAACCTGTTCAGATGAGAATTCAAACAGATTTGCATCCCTCCCACGAATAGAAAACTATGATCCTCTTGTGACCTCTTGTGAGTTTATAACTGTAGCAAGCATATTGCACTAGTATCTACAATCAATATACTATGCCCTGACAAACCCATGTAATAAACAAGATGGGGTCTACCATGGCAACTGATGCATATTACATATATTGGGCCTGATTCTCATAGCTTTTTTGCTTGTGTAATCCTCCTCTCATACCTGCTTGAGTCCATGGGAGATGAGGATTGGGTTAATTGATTTGTGCTTCCTCCAGCATAAGCTTGGAAGCTTTCTGCAAACAAAGATTTAAAATAACCTCTGGGATCTGACTTCTAACTGCATTGGGCACCTGGCATACCAGTGTCTCCTATAGGCTTGGAAAGAAGACCTTAAATCACTTGGCTGATAAGTTAATTCTAAAAGCTCACATAACACATACTTCTTCATGGCTATATATCCCTCATGACAATACCTAAAGTTAAGGTGTTCTGAAGCATATAGGGGAAGTCAGGATGGGAGTCAGAGGTTGGTGAGGTTATATAGGTCTCAGTCCACTGCACTAGCTACACGACAATTTTGGCTGCGTGCAGAAGTGCTGCTCCAGGTACTTCATCTCTTTGAATCACTTGGGTAATTTTCTTCCCAATTTTCCCTCTATTGCAAGTCTCCAGACTTGGATGTGTCCTTTTTAAGGAAAGCATTGTCCCATTTCCATGCTGTAGGTACAGAGCTCACACAATGAGAAAGGGCTTTATTTAAGCACTCTTGTGAGGTCTAAGCTTGTCATTACTGCCCAGGCTTTCTTCCTCAGAGAAATTCAGGAAGCTCTTGTTGTTATTTGCCTCAAAGCAAACAAGCAGCTGGAAATGGCACAGGTTAGTTATGTTTAAAGAGAGAAATTGTTTCCTTTTATTTACTCTGTTTGCTTCTTAATTTGCTCAAGTGACCTTTTCTCCATTTAATACTGAAAAGAGCAAACAGAGCAGCTGATTGACCTGGATATCTTTTATTCTTGGTTGCTGAACGCCAGGTACACACACACAGTTCAGCTCTGAGATTTCAGCCTATTTGCTTCAGCACAAACAAAATACAACCCCCAAGACCACTGTTCAGTTCTTTACCTTTGCTTTCTCTTGCACTTCCACCACCTAGATACCCCTGCAAGATGGTGACACCCTGGTATCACCTTTTCCCTATGTATATGAAGAAACCCACCCTTATCTTTAGAAAAGATCATTCTTTTCCTTACCTCCTTTGCTTCCTATCTATTTATCTGCAACGACTTCCTTAAGCTGCTGCAGCCAAATGATCATGTTTTCCAGGGGAAGACCATGCAGCCGAGGTAGGAAACAAGGGAGGAAATATAGTGTCTCTCCAAACAACTTTACATTTCATTCAGGTGTGCATTGAACACATCCTGCACTATGTCTTCTTTTATCCCCAGGAGGATCTGATTCGTTTGTATATGAATAGTTTCAATTGTTCTTCCCAAAGCATGCTCTGTGTGCAATGGCCTCAGCAGGATTTTATTTGCTCACTTACATCCTCCTCTGAGGTCTGTCTTAAATTAATTTCTTGTCATCTTCTCCAGACCCAAGTGACCTAAAGAAGAAGATGAGAGAGGGAGGAAATGTTGCCCTTTTTCTCTATACCACCCCATCCTCAGGCTCTTAATACATATCTGTAACAATGCTTGTCCTAGGAGTAGTCCGAGGAGCACCTCCCACTATTAACCTCTTCCCATGCTGAGAATTGGACTTTTTATTACAGCTCTTTGATTTTTATGTCATAGCTTGTTTTCAATCCATGAAAGAACTTTTACCTCTTCCCTCAAGGTAACCCACTAAGCTTTCCTTAATAGCTCCTTGTGAGGGCTTTTCTCCAAAAAACTCTTTTGAAAACCTAAATAAATCACCTCTGCTTCTTCAGAAGCATCCATTATTTTTGTTAACATTTTGAAATGCATTAAAATAGATGGAGAAGCAAGACAATTTACTGTGGCAGCCTCCATGCTCGTTTGTCCCAAGCATCTGGGGGCATTGTAACTGTGTCTTCAATGGGTTTTCTCTCATCTTTTCTTCAATTGAAGGAAGGCTAGCCAGCCTGAAATTCCTTCATCTCCTTTCACACCTTTCTTTAAAGATGGATACAGCATTGGCCACTTTTCAGCCCTCTGGCATGAGTTCTGATTTTAATGAAACAAGTGACAAGCTTTGTGCTAATAGCTCCACGTCTTTGCTCTCTCATTCCTTCTGAATCTGCGTCTGGTCTCAGTGACCTATAGAAAATTGATGGTCTCATCCAGTAGCCTTTACGTGCACGAGTAGGTCCATTAACTTCAGCAGCCCCTCTTTAACTTCAAAAAGCGCATCTGTAGAAATGAGTGCTCTTTGATCAGGTCTTGTTCCTCCGTCTGTCACACTAAGCATGAATGCTTCCATGCCATCTTATGCTTCATGAACTGCTTGATTTTGGGTGAGGTTTTTTCACTTCTTCCCCTTTTCTTGCCACTGTGTACTGAGGTTTGGGCATGGATGTTTTTTTACTCTGTGTGCGTGTGGTTTGTACTACAGTGGGTGCCTAAGACCTGGTATGAACTGCAGACTTCCAGCACACATCCTTATTCCTCCCTGTCAGTGTATCGCCTTCATTATCTTGAAAGAACAACTATGAAATGGAGACTTTTCAATCTTCCCCATGGACACATGTATGTTTTCCAATAAAAAAAAAGGGAAAAATCACTTTTTCAGTCATGTCTCTTATGTTTCCTCCCAGGGATCGAGGAGTGAGAGAATTCAGTGAACCAGAAAGCAAATATGATTGCGTTCTCAGAGTAGAATAGGAGAGGTATAAAAATGCAGGAGAGTGAAAAGTTATTTAGGGTAAGCAACACCAGTAGCACAATACTTCTTGGATATAAAATGTCACAGGTGGACCAAACATTGAAAGTAGTATTATAAGAACAAGTGGAGTAACTCTTCAAATAATAGAAAGGAGACAGAAATCAAGCTGCCTGAAAGTTGGTGTTTGATGTGTTTCAGATCAGGGTTATATATGTGATGGTCTGAGATGGCAGAGAATTGGGTTTGATGACACAAGAGATTCCTTTCACCTTTTTGTCCCAGTGTTTCTGAGAGTTAAATAAGAATGATGCCCTCAGTGACAGCTGATTTGGACCATGGATAAAGGAGCATAGCTGGAAGACAGACAGTGTCATTAACTCCTCTGCTATTATTGGCTAGCTTATGTGCTACAACCTTGTACAACTGGACTGAATGATTAGCCAAAACATGGATAATCCATCCAATTTAGGATGGATGCAGACAACCCAAAGCCTTGAGCATCTTTGTGTCAAGCCAAGTGCAAGGTCTGCAAGATGGTGGCATGTACCCCCCTGGAAACAACGCAAACAGTAAGACTGTGTTACAGGGAAAATGAGCAGCTGAAGGATGTCACCAGAGGAGAAGCACAAATCACATTTCTTTTCTTACTGGTCTTTATCCTTTTGCCTTGACAGTCTATCAGGAACTGCTTTTCTTCTTTCCACTTTCTCATATGGCATCTTCACAGTCAGCCCTTGGCAAAGGCTTTTTGGTGGCCATTCATTAATTCTGCTGTTGGCCTTTCATAATGTCAGCTTGGCTCAGATGCTTTCTTGAAATACAGTGCTGCAGATTCCCCCAAATATCCTTGGCATGTTTATATGGTACCGGGGTAATGCTAACTCTCTTAAAACATAGATGAAGCAAACAGTGCTAATTTATGCCTGGCTTTTTATTCCCAACATCATTTTGATTTTAATGTCCCAGCCTCAACACATCAATATCTTTTCACTGCTGGCATCTTAAAAGAAAAAGTAAATATTTCATTTTCCTTTCTTGCTCTAAGATGCTCACCCAAAGCGACTGGGACTTTGCAAATGAGACACGACTGAGGGATGCTGCTTGGGTGCTTTATGGGACATCAGGGCATGAGGATATTGCCCACAAGTGTCAAAGTGAATGGAAAATTAGCTACACTGGGAAGTGATGTATGATTTAATATAGCAAACGATATTTACAGTAAAACAACAGCTCACAGGGATACATTGCAGAATTGTAGACTCTGCCTGAAGGATCAGAAAAGTTTATTTATTGAAGATACGAAAATCAAGCCACCCTTCTGCTTTGTTGTGCTGGGTATAGTAGGCACGGCAGTGGCCTGTTGCTGTAACTATGATGTATTCCCCTTCCCCTCAAAACCCCTGCACACTTTGAACAGTAAGCTATCAAAATTCTGGATTTCTCATCATTGGAACTGCAGGTTATGTTGAGAAATCCCATGTAAGTGGTTATTGGATATGAATAAGGCCCATTGCCTTAAAGAAGCATTGAACCTAACCTGGCTGCCGTGTGCATCAGTTTGTCCATCATCCTTTTGACAGGCTACAGAGCTGACCCAGTCCTAGACACTGTGACCAGATTAGTGGTGATTCTGGTATGCAGTTGAGATTTTTCCACTCTGCCTTTAAGGAGTCCCAAAGCAAAGCTTAGCAGCAGACCCAGGACAGGGCTGTCACCTGGAAGTGACTTCTAGAAATAACTTACATCTGACAGCCAGGATTGTTTAAGGCAAAACCCCACTTCATCTGAAACCTTGCTCCAGCTGCAGTGTATGGCCCAGCTGCAGTGTATGGCACTCACACTCCAGTGGGACAAAGACTTATGAAGAAGCTCTGGAGGCTCTGTTTTCCTCCCAGGGAGCTGGATTTCACATTGCTTTCTGGAATTAGTTCCTATTTTCCACCTGTTTATTATCTTAATATTTGGAAAAATGGGGCTGGGCAAGCTCTAGCTGGTTCTGCCAAAGCAAAGCTGATAGTTTCACAGGTGCATGGACATGGAAACAGTTTCTGCTCTGCTATACCTTGAAGAACGAGACTACTAAACAGATATAACCTTGAGATTTACTTCTTTTGAGAGAGAAGTAAGTGACTTTAAACAGTGAGATCTTTTCTATTCCTGCTCCTATACCCACTGCACTAGCCAGGGGGCTGGAGGGCCACTGAGGGAGCCAGGACTGGGGTTGCTGGAGGAGTTGGGGTGCCAGCTCATGGGAACCGAATGCAGCTCCCTCATGCTCTATCAACCTGCCCAGCAGGGTCCTGGCTCCCTCTGCCTTCGCTCTTTATTACAGCTTTTAATGCTTGGCAGTGATATACATAGTGAAATAAAGCCTGGAAGATCTCAGTACATGTCGTAGACTGTTTGGGATCCAGCACTCAATTTGTCTCTGTACTTGCCTTGCACAATGGGTAATTTAGTAGCAGCACTTAGATACTGAGATGTCAGATGCCTTGTAAATACAGCAGATAGATTAAATTATTAGAGTAAATGTGGGAAAAATCACGGATAGGGAAAAAGCTGAAGCTTTACCCCTCATACAGTCTATGGATGATGTTCATAGAATAGCAGAGTGGTTTGGGTTGGAAGGGACCTCAAAGCTCATCCAGCTCCAACCCCTGCCACGGGCAGGGGCACCTTCCACTGAAGTAGGTTTCTCCAAACCCCTGTGTCCAGCCTGGCCTTGAACACTGCCAGGGATGGGGCAGCCACAGCTTCTCTGGGCATCCTGTGCCAGCGCCTCAGCACCCTCACAGGGAAGAATTTTTTCCATAGTACAGAATTTTAAGGGATGTTAATCAGCAATTCCTTTAAACCTGGTGCCCAGACTGGTAACAGATCCCAGAAACCTTTACATAAACTATACCACGTAAGGGAAGGAAGCTAGCCCATATTTTCCTATATTTTGCCACTCCTGGATTGGTTGTCTCTTATCACACCTGACACGAGCTGGAGCAAGGCATCCCCAGAACTGCCATCTTCCCCTGGCAGCTCACGTAGTGCTGCTCAGAGCCTGCAGAAGAGACACATCCTGGGAGGGATCTCAGTACCCCCATGTCTTAGTGAGAGGGCAATGAGAAAGGTCTTTCTGCTAAAGCAACCATAGTCTTAGGAGTGAAAGAGAAGGAGATGTAGA
This sequence comes from Nestor notabilis, assembly GCF_000696875.1. NCBI lineage: Eukaryota > Metazoa > Chordata > Aves > Psittaciformes > Psittacidae > Nestor > Nestor notabilis. Next base: position 250,130 of record NW_009935965.1, read on the forward strand.
ATAAACCTGAGCCTAATTTGAAGCTGTTGGGAGGTTGGGAGGAACTGATTCCGTGCTGTAGCTCTACTCTTTAAAGCATGCAGCTGAAGCCTTTGCAGTGTGGCTGGGCCCCCTGTGGTGCTTTTCAGCTCGCTGTCTATGCAGCACCAGTGAGCCTGAACACAGCCCAGATGCTAGCCTTGCCACCCACCGCAGGGGTGAGCCCCCATTTGGAAAAGGGGTGGGTTTCTGTGATCCCAAAGAGGGAAGGAGTCAGCTTCACTTCATAGAAGAAAGGAAGATGCCAGGGTCTGCCAACAGAGAAAACCTGACTTCTGTATCAGAGCATCCACCCACTCTGGGGCTTCAATAGTGGGTTTTCTGCTGTGGGTAACTCCTCATTTCAAGCTCTCAAGGCTGAGGAGGAGAAGGCATGTAGAGCATGGATGGCAAAACAGAGCCCTGCTTGTGTCAGGACATCACAGTGTACTTCCTCTGGACCCCACACCAAGAGTCAGGGAAGGACCTCACCAGCAGCAGTGGGGCAGCAATCCTCAAGAGATGCTTATGGAATAAGATATAGAATAACAGACTCTCATAGATCCCTGTTAGGGAGAAACTGGTTTGTGCCCTTCAAAGAATCTCTTTGAAGATTGTGGGGAGGGTTGGCTGCTGAAGAGCTTCTTCTGTTCTCATAAATCTCCATTTCTTATCTGAATCTTGTTCACTCACATCTTTAATACTCACTTCCATGTGTATAAATCCGTTTTTACACAAATGCAATTTTAAATTTACCACCCTTCTGTTTCATTGATGGTTTTCTTGTTCACTACTGATTTGGAGCCAATTCTTGTTGGACTTGAAGCCTGGGAAAACTTTGATTCCCTTGAAAAACAATAAGTATTTCCAGGATATGTTCATATTCCCCTCTTTGTTGCACAGAAGAAAACAGGAGACTGCAGAGATGTCAGACAACAATCTCTCTTCGGTTTGAAGACTGAATAAGAAGCTGCTTTTCCTCTTTGCATACAATATACACTCTTCTTTCATGCAACTCCTTTAATCAGGTCTTGTGATCAAATTCAGCCTGTTTTGTGTAATTCACAGGGCTGGTTTTACATATGTTTGCAATGAGAAAATGTCGATGACACATGGAAATGCTTGTACTTGCAAAGTAACAGACATTGGCTGTTTGTAAGCAGAGACAAGCAGGGTGGCGGTGAGTGTGCAGAATGAGGGGATGCAGGTCTCTGTGGTGTCCACAACAGCATCACATAGACAGGGAAAAGGGGTATTTTGAATGAAACATGGGCAGCAAAAAGTCACCTTCAAAGCTGCATGTGGCACTCATCAGCAACATCTTGGGGAGCTTCCTGGCAGCTTTTCACTCCTTCTTGCCACCGGAGTGATGACTGTCTCAGGACTGAGCAAAGTCAGGCCCTGGGTATCTATTAATAAGAGAATCTGTCTGAACGTCTTCACACTCCTGATGTGTAGCTGAGTGTAGGGATTGTGCTAAATGCAAACAAACACAAGTGAAATAGCCCGTGGGTAGGGCTGTGAACTGTGAAGTTACACCTAGGACAGTGAATGAACTTGAATGGGGAAGAAAACACATGTACAGCTTCATTTAGCAGCTTGCAACCAACAGAGGGGCTCCAGAACTGGGGTGACCGTGAGCATGAGTGAAATCACATGGAGGCAGTGCCATAGCATTCATGTTTACCCTAGGATGGGGGGGCACTTCTGTCAGAAAGTGCAAACTGTTTCAAGTGACCCTACATCAGCCTTTTAGCAAGGCTGAATTTGCCAGGCTCTTACAGATTCTGCCCAGTCCTTACAAGCAGATAAAGAAACCTGAAGCTTGCCAGAAACTGATGATACCTCAGGGAGAGAAAGTGCAGAGGAAAAACACAGACACTCTACAAAATGACTGTGAGTGCTTGCCAGGCAAATACCTGTAGAGGAACAAAGACTCCTTGGCACAAAATAAAGGTGACTCTGGTGAGTCTTTCCGACAGCAGTGTGCATGGCAGGGACTATGAGGAATATACACCTATCTATTCCTCATATATATATATTAGACATGTTAAAAGCAAGTGTTTGCAGCATTAATGAAGAAGAAGAGAGAAAAAAAGAAGAAAAAAGGGGGGGATTCAGTTGTGCAGAGCAATGAAGGAGGAATGTTGTTGTATCACTTAATAAACTACAAGGGAACTGTGGCAGCTCTTCCCATGCCAGGCAGCCTGGGCCTGATTGTGTGCATCATTTATGCCCATGTATCCAATTGGAAGCTGAAGTAAGGTGGGATGACAGTTAGACTCATTGATGGGGGTGGAAAAAAGTACATTAATTGTTGGGAGCACAAGCATAGTTCTCTATATAGTACCCGGAGTAGAGTAGCTACAACTTTGAGATGGGTTTATATGCCTAAGCCACTTTGCCATTCTGTCAAAGCCCTATATGTGGCTTCTCCTGGCCCTGGGAATGTGCTTGGTGGACCCCCAGAGGTCATAACTCCAACACATCTTGTATGGACAGTCCTGCTCACATGTCCAAGGGACACATCCAGTCAAATAAACAATGCAAACTGACTTAGAAGCAAACAGGGAAATCAGTAACATCCATTATGGATTTGTCATGCACATATCAGCTGAAAGTCGATCTCATTTTCCTCTGTGGTGGAACAACAGGCCTTGTGGGTAAAGAAGGAAGAGCAGAGGTGGTGTATCCTGAGGTCAGAAGGGGTTTTGAGGGTTTCGATCAGAAATGTTCTTGGAAGCAAAATAGGAGGCCTGAAAACAATTCAGATACAGTGCCAATGGGTATCTAATCTACCTTCTGAGTGGTTGTCCTGAAGCTGGAGGATTCAGGGAACTGGCTTCTGAAGAAATTGGTCCTGGCTGAAGTTTTGCTGTATGATTTCATCACTGATCTGCATGAGGGGATGGAGTCTAGTGGTTTAATACACAAGTGAGACTGACAAGGCTGGCAATGCATAAAAGCACAGAATAGGAATATAAAATTAGCTTGACATGAAGATGTGGTCTGAGAAGGATGTACAGCAGGTTAGTATAGGGAGAAGTGAAAGGTACAGCACTATAACACTCAAATGCACTAGTGCATGGGCAAAATCAGCAAAGCAGAAGTTCCCCAGGCAGGACTCTGGGGGTTTCTACCTATCAGAAGCCAAATAGGACTCTCCAAACATGATGCTAGACTAGATAAGGATGTATATGGCTTACAAGACACAAAGCAATCATCTGTTGCAGTTAGCTATGGTGAGACCTCATCTGGAGGTGTGTCCAGCTCCGAGAAGGGTGTCCAGTTTGAAGATAATCCAGAACAGAGCAAAGACACTGGCTAGAGGTCTGCTAAAGCCCAGCTTATAAGTACACTGTCCTGAATGTCTCCCAGAAGTGAAAGGGAGTGCAGCGTGGTAGTAGTTCTGGCATGTAGATAAGGTTGTTACAAAAAGGAAGGGGATGTATTATCTCCATGTTCTTATGGGCAGCTAAAATCCCAGCATTCCCATAAGGAATTCTTTTCTTTCTCATAGGAAAGACTGAGAGGATGGAATGGACTGTTTTGGGGGGAGGGGGTTGGAGTATGGGATCTTCCTTGCTGGAAAGCCATGAGTGGGTTTGTCCAACATCAGAAATGACACAAGTGTGACTGCTTCTGCCTTGTCACACAGATAAGACAAACTCCAGCAGCTTGTTCCTGCCCTGTGATTCTGGGACCATAGAAATAATGTGATGTGATTTTTCTGCTTGGCTGATTATTTACTGGAAGACATTAACTCAAAGTAAAACAGCAATAATCACCCTCCAGTATTAGAAGTTTACCAAAGTGAGGAATTTCCTTTCAGAAACCATCCTTAAGTAGGACACTCAATGTAGTTTATGAGGCTAAGAAAAGCCATCTAGGGAGCTAGTACAGGGAAGCTGCTTCTGTGGCTAGGATGCTAGACAGGATATATGATGAGTGCTGGGTTTTATTTGTGTTGTTCTGCTGCACACATCTCGCTTACTTTTGAAGAAGTCTGTTTGCTCAATCAGTAAAATACAACTAGCATTACTTTTGGGTTTGGATATCAGGCCTAAAACCTCTCTGAAGTCAGCCAGGGAGTCACATGCTATGAAACGAAGGTTAGCATAAAATACCTAAGATAAAGAAATTCACCCATAAGACTCTGTGAGCATTTTTACATGGAGAAAACATATACCCAGCCTGATTGTCTGCCTTCAAACAGATGCTAAGTAAAACAGTTTATTTCGGATGATTGATTATAGGAACCCCACTCATACATCCCAAACTTATTCTACAATCACATCTTCTTTTCATTTGCCAGGACTGAAAAGAATTTTCATATCTCTTCTCCCCCTTGTGATTTATCATTTCTGAGGCTAAGCCTGTTATCAACATGGGTTCACTCTAGATCTCCCAGAAGTCATAACACATTAGCGTGTCTTATTAAACCAAGGCTGTGGTTAGAGCTGCAGAAATAGCAATGTTCTTTCTGAAGAAAAAGAAAACATAAAGAATTCTACATTTATTAGTTCTTCTCCTGCCAAAGAGCTCTTTGGATATCAATGGGCTTTCTGCCACACCATCAAGGGCCACATAGAACCATTTAGGTGGTATTGATCTCATCAGTTTCAGTCCACCTAAAAGTTAGGCACTTAGTCTAAGACATTAAGCTCTTCCTGTAGCCAGGGGAGAGGGCTAGGTATTTCATCCCACTTGATGCCGCATGTTCAAGATGGATTAAAAGAATTGTCCCAGATGTGCCCATCTTTGCAGCTGCTTTTATAGAAGGAGCCCAGCTGCTCAGTGTGGATTTAAGCTGACCAGGTTTCAGACAGCTAATGTCAGATATGATTAAATTAATCCTTTCAGTTTGACTCAGAGCCCATTGGAATAAACAGAAATCTTTCTGTTTACCCAGGTGAGCCCTGGGTCAGGTTCTGATGTCATGCAAACATGTAAATCCATTACCTTTCCTCCTTCCAGATGGGGATGCCAAGATGTTCTCTTATACCTGTTATTCCATTGCCTTTAGAAATGATGACTAAAAGGCCCAATTACCTTAATGGGAGACTTCTCTGAAGAAGAGCAGCAGGATTGGTCCCAAAGAGCACCATTTCTGAATTAATACAATGCTAAATGACAGCTTGCTCTGAATCCCATCAAAAGCAACAGAAAGATTCCCAATGGGAGTTAGTTCAGATTTTATGTTAGGCAACAGAGATGTTCATTTTACCTTTGCAGATGAATCATGGTTCCTGTGGGTTTGATTTTACAAACTTCCTACAGAGATCAAAACTAACATATCTGGTATGTGATCCTCTGCATGATTCTGTGTCAGTTTGCCCCAGTGGGATATAGCTTCCTTCATTATAAGGGTCCTTCTTCTAATCCATCTCTATAGAGGTGTCTTAAAGAGCTCAAATGAGTGATTAGAGGTATTCCTACTGTCACTTAAACACACTTCTACAACCAAAACTAAGTCCCAGATTCCAATAATATAACACTAACTCTTGGTGCCATGAGAGTGGGCAGGCTCCAAAGCCCTCTGGGTGGTAGTATATGTACTTATGGCAGCATTAACACCGATGCTCAGCTTGCTCTCTATTTGATTCTATTTCCTGAAACAGGTACATTGCAGTTAGCATGGTCTTCTAGCTGCAGTGAGAAAGATTCTGCATGTCCATGGCAGGAATTGGTGCCAGGAGATGTTAAAGGTCTGAACATTTGTGGTGACCCCCTTTGAACTGCAGCCAGAGATGCTCTATTGCCCAACAGTACCAAGTTATCTCTTGGGATCATGATGTGTTTGTTGCCTGGAAGACAACCCACTTCAGGAAAGAAGAAGGATTTCTAGGTAGTGGAAAAGAAGCCAGTTAGAGATCTCAGAAGCAGCTTCCCCTTGTAAGACTGACTTCTATCCTACCAGAAATCCATGGACCCCAAAGTGACCTATCCCTGCTGATAATGATTATCAGGAGGAGGCAGGCTATGACAGGAAATCAAAGCAGAGGTGGAAGGGCTGTGCTTCAGTTAGCCACTGCTGTGAGGGAAGGGAAAAAAAAAAAAAAGGCTGGCCTCCCATGGAGGGAGGCAGCATTGCTCCATCACTTGTGAAACTGAAGACAGCTGGTGCAGAAAATATTTATCACCATAATGACAAGGAAGAAGATGAAGGGCTGAGGTAGGTCCAAGCTTATTCATCACCCATTTCTCAGAACAGAAAAATACCTAAAAATGGAGGTATCTGGTGTGCAACAGAAGTAAATAGGCAGGACCCAATCATTCCCTGGAGCTACACTGATTCACCCTAGCTTGGAACTGTGTGTCCCGGTGCTCTGCTGGTGTCAGAGCTCTACCTACAGAAGGGTGCTAACTTCTTTTCATAAGTAATGCTAGGGCGTGAATGTCAGAATGCTGCTGTCTTCAAGAGTAAATGAACTCCAGACCCATCGCACGCACTCAGCTAGGCTGCAGGTGCTGCAATTCCCTTCTCCCTTAAATCCCTGCAGAGCAGCACACACACTGCCTGAAAAATCCTCCTGTTCCGTGCTCAGCTAAAGAACATAGGGAGCTTTGAAAATTGAACCAGAGAGCACATCCCAAGACAAACAAGCCTAGCTATTGCTGGTTTCAAGCTCTTCCCCTGGTCAAGGGCAGCAAGAGGAGCACCTTTTGTACAGCATCTCCTTCCCCCTGTGTCGATGAGAGTGTTAGCAGCTGCCAAAGATCCTACAGCTGCTCGGAGCCTGGAAGCTGCTGACATACTTTGTTATTGTAATTTCTTGTTCATTGTTTCCCATGGAGCACAACCATGCTGTCCAATAGCCTGTGGCAGCAAGCAGGTGAAATGAGGCATCAAGGTGAGAGAGAACAGAACACCTACAAAAAGCCCTCACCAGCTGAACGTGTATTAGTACTTCTATTTTCCCCCTTTCCCACACTCTCTATTCGTGTCCATCTTCCCCCTACTGCTGCCTGGGCTTTTGGCAAATGTGATGTGAATAACAAACAGCCCCCACAGGCAGCTGTGTTCTTTTGGATGCAACTGGTAAGAGGCCCCAGAATATCCTCCACAACTAAGAGAAACAACTTCCATGTCAGAAAAGCAGGTCCTGCATTAGAAATGAAGGCCCTGAATAATAAGTGTTTATGAGGCTGGTCTTCCTATGGATTTGCATCTTGGGAATGGGAGCCAGTGTAGAGTCTCTGATGTTTGCTAAGAGTAGCGATTACTCCTATCTTTAAACAACTGAAGCTTTTGCTAACACTTCTCTATCTGTTGCTTTGTCACACAGCTGCTGGGAATACATGTTTGATGACTTTACTTTTCCATCCAACGGGTTGGAATTTGATGCTGAGGGAAAGAAACAGAGAAATAGGAAAATTAGGAAACAGATTATCATAATTCCTTAAGGAATACTCCTCACCTCTGAATCTGCTTTTATCCCACATCATTGTTGTTGTGCCTCCTCCCGACGCTCAACCATGCTGCCTAGTACAGCCTAAGGCACAGATGGGCTTAGTGCTTCCTTCTCACTATCCCATGCTACATAGTCCTCAGTATCTAATGTAGTTGTCCTTGTGTGGACACCTACCGAGGTTGTTTATGGAAGTTTGCACTTCTCTCACACACTTTTTGTAGGGCACACACCTTTAGAGATGAGAAGCCAGGTCAGTCATAGACCAAACAGAGGAATTTGGTTTACGTAGGGCAGTTTGGAGTTTTATATCATGTAATTTGAACATGGGAATGTCTGGAAAAAGAACAAAGGGATGATTCAGCATTGCCAATGGGTCAATGCAAAGCTAAGCGTTCTTCTGACCCGTCAACCCTTCCCTATGACAAAGTCGAATGGCAGGTCTGAGCTGTTTCTGGAGGACTGGGGTTAGTACTTCCTTCCTGCTGGGAATGAACGTCACTCAACTACCCATGGTGACTAACCTTCTGCTCCAAGGGAAGTGCTTGAGGATTGAAACCTCCTGTAACTTCCCCATCAAACTGAGTCTGTCTTCCTCACTCTCAGCCACTACCTGAGATACTGGGGGAGAGGAGGAGGGAGAGAGAGAAGGGGCAAGCACATCAAAAGTGTAATCCCCCACAAAGAGTTCAAATGCAAAATCTAAAGATGTATCACAAACAAAATAAAGCTCCCTGAAGTACTTGTTTAATGTTTATCCAGTCCTGAATCCTTTTCTTGGCAAACGGTCTGTTCTCCCTGTGAAGTGAAAGAGCCAGGACTGCCTGCCAAGCGTTTGAAGACTTCAGAATGGTACACGGGAGATTTTATCTCAAGGATGGAAGCAATGCAAAAGCCTACTCCCTGCATCCCAAGTCACAGGTGAAGAATGTTCATGTTCAGCTAATGAAAAACAGTAGTGCCAGCATACACTTTCATATGGGTGCCTCTTGCATCTCTTCGCTTCTTGAAAGAAAAGCTTCCTATGAACTGTCTGTAGCATCCCTGCTGCTTTGCCTTTTGCCATGTTTTATTTCTGTATTACTATTATTATTGTTATTATTTGTTCCATGTAAAGTTGCTACTTAAGTCCTGGCTCTGAGATTTGGAGTCCTTGTTTCTTGAAGGACAAAGCTTTCATGGGTCTGAGCCAAGAGTTGGCAACTGGGATTTATTTAATGGATGAAGTTCTTTTGCACTTTTCCAAGCAACAGAGGGGCATTGACTATTTGGATTTGAGGATGTTAGAACTTGTTGAGAAAAAATAATCATGTGCATATATACATTCTATATATGCACAACTTTAAAATATACATCAGTGTATCTATAAGGGCTGATCTTACTGTTCTTCATGGGGTTTAGGCAATACTCTTCCCTAAATAAAACTTGTTTTAAAGGGAGGAAATATAAAATAATAACAAAGAAAAAGCTCTCACTTTACTGAGAGCAGGTTTAGAAGAAGTTATTAGTGACAATCGTCTCAGGTCGGGATCCTTTGCACTTGAGTGTCTATAGGAAAATTAATTTCCACCAGGAAATAAACCAGGAGGAGGGAACAGATGAGAAAAGAGACAGATAGCTATTTTAGTAATTGAAAAGGGCAAATCACATAACCTCAGGAGACTGGAGGGATGCCTGCAGGTCTCAGGGCGTTGGCAATGAAACAGTCTTTCACTTCCAGGCCAGTGGTTCAAAGCCAGCTGAAGACAAAGAACAGGTTGATGGGAGTTGATACGAGTCTTACACTGGTATTGGCTGGAAAGGATATTCACTTCTCGTCCAGCACCTTTGAAGGCAAATTCTGCTTTAGCAGAGAAAAAACGTCTAAGGCACAGAAAGCAAATTCTTTGCTTAGTCCCAACTAAGTCCAAGAGGTCAAGACTGAGACACGCTAGTCCCAGTCACTATTTGCAGAGGCTCCTCCAGCTTTCTCAGGCATCAGAGCCTTCAATCCCACAGCCTTTCAGAGAAATTGCTTCTCATATAAAGTGAAAATAAAGCCTAGGTCACTTTTTTATAGTAGTCTGCCATTTCTATAGAGCCCTGTGAAGTTGGGCTCATGGGGTCTCATTTTCAATGTGGCAGAGCTGTTTCTATTTCCAATGGTTCCAGTTATTTCTATACATGCAGCACCAGGAAATATCCCCTCACATTAGTGACAGCACTGTATTTGATAGGCTTAATGTGGCTATATCATGCTATCCTGCCCCCCTCCTCCCATAAAGCAAAGGGTCAGGGTATTTGGTAGTATGCAGATCATGGCGTGAGTTGGAGCTGATAGTCATTCCTGCCCACGCACATTGCTCTCTTTTTGTTTTTGTCCCCCAGAGCAAGCAATATTTCTGCAACCACTGCTTCCTTTTTCAGCCTCTTTGTTACTCCCATTAGCAGTGGCAAACCTCTTCAACATACTGTATGGTGTCTCCTTTTCCTTCCTTCTTCCCTTTTCCCCTCTCCAGTGCTCCTAACTATGTCAATAATGCCTAAATCAGGCACACCAAACCTGCTGCCATGGCAGTGTAAGTGTCCCTGCCATGAGGGAGAAGTGGGCACAGCATGGAAAGCCAGTACCCACTCACTTCTCAGCCTCTTTGTGTGTTAATGTAACAGCTCTCAGTGGAGGATCCTGTCTGGGGAATGGAAATCTCATGTTTGCCACTTGTTCAGGGAATTTTTCTCCATAAGCCACCTGTGTTTTATGTATCTATGTATATATGTTTTCCTGTTTTCCTCTTGCTTTCCTCCCCCTGTTAACTTGTGTGTGGCAATTACATGAAGTGAGCCTTGGGCAATGTACGGAGAAAGCGAGTTGCCTGCAGAGCTGAGTCCAAGCCTGTGATTGGAGATGTGGAGCTGATAGCCCTCTTCTTGGCACTCAACCATTTCTTTTGACTTCAAAGCAAGAAACAAAAGATGTTTCAAGGACTTCTTTGGAAAATCACCATTAGATATGATGAGGCTTAGGGCCGTTTCCATGGCGATGGAGCCTTTTTACATTGTGATCATTGCTGCAAAATGGAAATGTTCTTTTGTCTCTGAAAGTCTGTTCACTTATTTATATATACGTGTGTGTGTGTGTTTCTTTCAACAACAAAAAAAGTAATAAAAGGAATTAGATCTCATGGTAGGTTCACTAAACTGAGTCACCTTCTCACCCTGTGAAGTTTTTTCTTCAAACTCCTGCATCAAAGTAAAAACTTCACAAGGGTTTGATTTATGTGAATATTAGTATTTAGGCCATCAGATTAACAGCTTTTTAATAGAGGGTACTAACATCTAATTGTCCCTGTAGACTGGGAATATGGTGAAGGAAGGTGATCTTTTGACCTAAAAGAGCAAATCAAATTTCTCCCTATGACTATCACCCTATCACCTCTCCTGTCCTACTGTGCTCCATATCTTCATATCTGTTGCTTCATCTTTTTACTTTGTCACCAGTGATCAGAGTTCACTTGAAAATCAATGATGCAATCAAAAGCCCAGCCTCCTCCAAAATTGTATCACTTTCCTGGAGAATAAACACTTCTGACTTGGTTCAGATATGGAAGTGGCTATTGAACACACTGCAGATGGACCCTAACCTTCAGAAGGAAGTATCTGAATTTTCTCTTTTGGATGACCAGATGCTTTTTGAGCAGGACAAGAGCAGAGCAATGGGAAGGTGACAAGTACAGCTCGGGGGCTAAAGAGTAGTTCCCATTTTTACAGGTGATGTTCTGCTTCCAGTTTATGCCTGTGAATAGAAATGCTGGGGCAAAACCCCACACCCAAATGCCACATCTTGCACAGCATTTGTATATACTTGCGCATATCATCTGGCTTGTTCTGAACCTTGCCTGGGTTATTACTGAGAACTGGGCAAGGCTGTGATGTGAAGAATCCTTCTGGTCTCTGCCCCTGCGCCTGATGTATGGCTTGGGTCTGGATCCTTGCACAGCTCTAAGCTCTGTGTAACCCCAAATCCACCCCAGAGCCTTTACTTCCTCCCAGCATCACTCTCTTTCTCCTTGCCACCTCGGATGTGCTCAATGGCCTTCCACTCATGATAGGACTGAGGAATCTGCCCATAAAAGTGAAGGTTTATCTCCTGTTGGTTTCCCTATTTGTTGTTTTATTGTCATTTCACTGCCAGTTAAACGGAGTTTTCTTCCCCTCTCTCCTCACGCTCCTTCTGCTTGCATAAAACATGATGCTGTATTGTGAACAATGAAGGAATACATTACATAAATTTCTCTTTGATATCCAGCATGTTTCCTGCTGTAATGGAATCGGAATAGAGCAACCTCTCCTCCCCAACATGTCAGATAACTCTCTATCCGCTCTCCATTAGGACAAATGTCTGCAAGCCTTTGAAGAGCTAAAACACCATAAAGGAAAAAGAAAATGTTAAGGGTGCTCCAGTGGGTATCACTGGAAATAATTGGGTTGAATTAAGCAAAGGGAAAATTTAGGCCAACTAACAGGAATAAAAGAGCAAAAAGTCTGTTAGGCTGAGAAGTTGTCTCCGAAGCTATTAGCCTGGGGAATAGTCTCAGAGGAAGATGGTGCAAACTTTAAAGAGCAAAATGTATGATTTAGGGAGACAGTCTATAAAGACAGCTGGTGAAAAATGTATGGCTTTGAGTCATTTTAAGCTAGACTGAAATGAAGCACTTCAGACCATAATGCAGTAAAAAACACTTTGTTAGACTGTGTGGAAGTTGCTGACCTGCTGAAACTCTTCCACATTGGCTCCTTGTGCCTTGATGATTCAGAGAATAGCTCCATGTACACTTACACAGTATATCTGCGCACTGGCTGGCAGTCAAAATATACCTAAGCAGACCACAAATCCTGGTTGTTACCCGAGATGAACTGGGGGAAATTATGTATGTCACTGTCTCTCTGTGGTTGCTTATTCCCTGTTGGAAAGCACACACCCTGTCAAGTCGTTTGTAGGCAGAAACCTGAAGGCAAAATTCTGCTCTTTGACTTATGTTCCCTTAACGCTCTCTCCCACGCTGCTCTGGGCTATGGCATAAAACAGCCTGTTACATGTCACCAAGACATGCCTGAGCAGGTTGGCATCCCACATGGTCTAATCCACGCAGATTTAACGAGAGACTGGAAGAAAAGTGCTCAAGTGCCACCCACACTTTCTGATTCTGACTAGCAACTGAGATTGGAAACACTACAGATACCTTTAGAGAGTGACAGGAGAAAGATGCCTTCTTTCATTGAAAGGTTTCTGCTTTGAGTCTTCTTACTTCTTTTTGATACAGCAGTAGACCCTATTTTTATGTTGAAAAGCCTGTATTTTTTTTTTATTTCTTAGAAGAAAGTAGAAACCTAATTTTTCTTCTTGGACTATTAGACTTCCTGACACAGTCTCTACAAATCCAGTGTCTAAATCTTCATCTCCATCTGGTGAAGTTCCAGTTCACAGTTCTTACCTCCATATCTTTGTCCTTCACTGCCAACCTCTCCTTATGTTTCTCTTCGATCTGTTATTCTGAAGACAATTCCTAAATCACAGCTGCAGACTGAGACTGGAAAATGAAAGGCAGGCTGGGGTCATTCCGGACCATGCATTGCTCATGACTTGGACCTGGCTGATGGGATGTAACTCTCAATTCTGCCTTTCTCTCTAATCGTGTGAAATCCATGATTCTATTTCCAGCTATTCATATGAGCAAGTTACATTCAAGCTTTGGTTTTTTGGTACTCTTGTATCTGGACATTCTTGGCCAGTAAATGCATTCATTCATCTCTAGTGTCATGCATCTAAAGCTATTAGTATACACACTC
>NW_009935965.1:263416-273393 GCF_000696875.1 Nestor notabilis
TCTGGGACTCCCTGTCCCCTTTGCCATCATAAGCACTCAAAAATTCTTCCAGTTTACTGCTTTCATCCTCCCTCCTGGGTGCTTGCTGATCAGATCTTCTCAAAGACATGCTAAGTTGTTTTACTGACATTGATGCATTATGCTGGACTCCATCAGCCTAGCAACCTTTGGGACCAGTCCTAGGAGTCAGGCAGCCAGACAGCTCAACTTGTCTCCATCAATCAGGAAGTGAGACTTTATTGGTCAGAATGAGGGCTACAGGTGTATGCCACTGTCACAGTTTTAAATAAACACCATCAGTTTGCCTAGTGCTAAGCAACTGTTTCTGAGAGCGTGTTGGTAAATGTGTTTATAAAGCATAAGAGTCCAATCCATCAGCCCTCAAAGAGCCTAATCAATATATTCCAATTTGATCTTAGAGAAAGTTTCGCCTCTGGGAAGTTTAATTTATTTCAACTCATGACCATGAAAAAATGAACATCCACGGCACTTTGACAACATAGAAAAAGCAGATGAGGTTGTATCCAGCACCCGTTCCATTTCAATTTGCCATTTTACCTGAACAAATCACCCCTACGACTTGAATGACCATGAAAACTGATCGAGCGATAGAAAGAGACTGCAGGCCAAAGGGGAGACAGAAGGAATAAAATATGGTTGGGAAACATAAGATGCAGGGCTTCGAATATGCTTAGCTCTGTTATTTGCTCTGTGCAGAGTATAGCCAAAGTGGAATAACTACAACTTAAAATGCAAGGTAAATTGATTCATACTGCAACTGCAGAAGGCTGACAACCTAGTGTCTGACTAGGCTAGTATATAGAAGCCTCTTCTCTGCATTTATACAACTGTTCTTGCAGCTTTTCCATTGATAACCATGCTGAACATTTCTCATGATGCCAAAATTAGGAACCAACTCTAAACCCTCATTTAAAACATTAGTACAGTGGCTAAATAGAAGACCATCTGTAGTTCTTCTCCTGAGCCATATCCAAGTGTCTGAGCAAATTAGAGCCAGAAATGAGTTATTGAGGAGCACCTCTCCAGGAGTCACCTGCCTGAACATCCTATTGTGAACCCTGTGCTTACACCTTCCTGTCTATAGAGATGTTTGGACAGGACCTGGGTTTATTCCAGTGAGTTGACTGTCCCTTTAGCAGAACCACTACGTGAAACCTCGCCCACACAATTCAGGGGTATTTCAGGTAATCCAGGTTTTATTGACAGTGGCTCACCTCTGTTCTAGAGGTTAAGATCACAGTGCTCTAGTTAGATCAATGTACAGGATACTTCAAAGCGTATTTAACAAAAATACCATGTGAAATAAATGAAACATTTATTTCACTAACCCTCTAAGGAGTTAAGCCAAGATGTTTGACATACTTGTTATCTACAGCATAGTGGGGTTTTTTTCAACCCATGGCATTTTCCAGCAAGAGTTTTGTTCAGAATGGACCAAAAGACTGTGTTATGAAGGGTCATCCTTGGTTTTCATCCAGGATGGAGGCTGGATGAGGAAAGCACATGTTGCCCCATTATCACAGATACTCAATTTTCTTCCTGGGGACCATCACTGTGTAAGCAACACTTTTTTTCTGGCCTTGCCCTATGCTGTCCAGAAGGATTTTGGGGACAAGGCTCTGTTTAATGCCAATTTGTTAAGAATTGGATCTAATGTCCTCAGCAAATGCAAATCAGTTGTTTATACTGATGCCAGAAAATGTAAAACCAGAAATGAGAGTGTTGCTTTTCTTTTCTTCAACCGCATTTCATCCAAATGATTTCAGCTTTGATGCTGCCTCCCCAATCTTATTTGATATTGCATCAGACCATCTTTTTTATGTCAAACATTTGCTTCAAAGCTTCTCATAGCCTGTGCTGGTTGTCAAAAGTTGGAGGCAACACGTTTTAAGCATTCAGCAAGCATTCTTCCGAGAAGAAAACCACTATTTCTAATGAGCATTTGAGAGTGCGGTGCATTGCAGAAACTGTTTTCTAAGATCTGTCACAAATGATTTACTTTTATTAGTTTTAATGGCCCTTAGCTACAGGCATGGAATATAAGTGAAAATTAAGATATTTTTCACGAGTTGAAAATAGATTTCAATCAGAGACGGTGGCTATTTCTCTCCCCTCACTGATGCCCTCTTTATTTTTGTCTCTGAATAGGCAACCCTGCTTGAAGGAAATGACTTCAGTGTTGCAGCAGACACATATCCCACTACCAAGTATTTCTCATTCAAGCGACTGGGAATACGCTTTACAGGGATTTGGCCAAAAACAGGGCCATAGCAAGATGTGTCTAGTCAGAACCACAAGCTTTTCTTTTATGCTATTGAACTGAAGGACTCATTTGAAGCCCACATCTATTAATTCCCATTCATAATTTCTCCTTCTCTTTTAATTTCTCCCTGCTGCTCATATAATCTTTGTCTCAGATAAAAGCATTTGCTTTCTCTTCTGGCCATGTTGTTCTTTACAGATTTTGTTATTTTTAGGGATTTTTTTAGAATATGCTTCTCTAATGATTTTTATCATCTCATTTCAGTTTGTATTCATGGAGAAAGAGTGGCATAGCTAAGTCCAGACACTTATATTGTGAGGGCTGCACCTACAGTCTCCCTGCACAAGCAAGGCTCTGCCAGGCTTATTGAAAACAGGATCAAGGGTCCAAAGGGAAAATGGTTCTGCAAAAGCATCTCCCCCCACCATGCCCAACCTCCTGCTTTGTTTCAGCCACCATACCATGATATGCTTATTGAGCAATACATTTTTAACTACAGCCCTTAAGAGCGAAGTACAGAGAGGAGGCTGTGTTCCTACTACAGCTCCTCTGTATCAAAGGTTAGTAGACTTACTGAGGCTACCAGCACATAGAGCTCTTTGGCCTCAGCAATAGAGGAACTCACTGTATTAGTTGTATTAGTTGCAATAGTTCCAGATTCAAACCTTTCCAAATGCCCAAGAGCCATCAGTTTCTGCTCTCTTTCTAGTCTATAGATGTTTTAGAGCTCTAACCTCAAGAAGGTATAACCACTTGCAGTAAAGAACTGTGATAACTAAGGAAAGATGCCAGAGACACCTGATGTCATAAGCTCTTCCTACTTAGTGTTTGGACACAATTTCCAAGCTAACAGCATCATTGTTTTTCCCCTTAGGTCCAGTTCTATATTCTCCATCTGGAATGTGCTCATTGAACTGGGTCTCTCCTGCCTCTTTCATCATCCTCAGTAATTCAGCTTTTACAGCTAGAACCTAATTGATAACTTTACTGCTGATTAAAAAGGCTGGCTCTCTCCAGCTCTTTGACTACAACTTCCTTCGCTGTTTGGTATTAAGAAAGCAACCACTTGTTTTCACTGTGGAAAGCAGCCACACTGGGCTTTTGGATACCCCAAAGAGCAAGCAGATTAAGTTCACCAAGTCAGAGTAATTACTCTGGATTTACATCAACAGGGTTGGGAACATGGTTTGGTCAAGAGAGCAGATCAGTGGAACAAAACTGAGTTAATTTTATAGGGTTTCTTCTCGGAGTGCAGCCACAATTTAATGGTCACCTATAATTAGTTAATTCATTTACTACTATAATAAATGCTCTGCAGCCCTTATAAATGTCCATTAAAAGTGTCAAATCCCTTCCTTCTTTCCTCCACACATGTGCAATTTCCTTGGCAAGTGAGAAAGTGTAACCAAATCAAAAGGTGAAAAGGAGGATGTTACATGAAGAGAGCATGTTTTCCCCTGTCACTCAAATTCTTATGCTTGAATGAGTAACAAATACTCTGTAATGATGTTTTAAATGCAATGGATTCCACCCTGATGAAAGGAAGCCTTTTTTGTAGTTACCATTTTCAGTGGAGCCTTGTTTATTTAATCTCATGAAGGACACAGTTCTGACTTGGACTGGAAACATCTCTATAGGTAAAGAATGATGACATAGTAGAGAGATAATTTCATCTCCTCATGAAAAAGGTTCTGAATTTGATCTACAGGCTGACCTCATTCTTCAGTGTTTAAGTGACTCCTAGAGACTGGAGGAACACCTGAAAATAGGGGTCAGTTATTTACCTTTCTCTTTTGAGCTCTACCTATTGCTCCATCTCTCTCTGTTAAAACATGTAAATGGTGAGTCTGCCAAATCCTGTGTTGACACATCACTCCATTATTTCTGGAAGCTCAATAGTGAAACTCAAGTTAAAAGCAGTTTTGAAAGTCCAGGCTTTGTTCCCTTCATATCCCAGCTATATTTTGCAAAAGCTCAGGAAACACTCTGAATCTGGCCACCAGGATCAGCCAGACAGGGATGAGCTGGACCAGTCCATGGGTCACCCATGATTCACAGATGGAGTCAGGCAGCATGGGGGTCCCCTCTATCGATGCAGTAGGGCATGCAGAAAGTCCAATCAACTTGTATAACCCCTTTCCTCTTGGCTCTTTAGCCCTATCACCCATCCAGTACTAGGCACGCACCTGCCATGAGGATTCACCATCCAAGTGTGGCAGGCAGCAGAGCCCTCTGCTCCAATAAGGTCAACTCCTGTCTAGTTTAGCTAGGCAGTGGGCTGGCTGCTTCTGCTGGAGTTGCAATGTCCTGAACATACTGGTGCACAATGCCATCTGCTCTGAAGTCCATGGTTTGTCAGACATCCACAACATAAAGGAACAACCCCTAAGCTGTCACTTGTATATATCTCCTAAATCCTACCTTGATGCAAACTGGATGCTCAGAGCACACTGCATTCATTGTCTTGCTTGCTTTCTCTATTTAAATACACTGAACAGACAGATAGACGACCAACAGGCAGGATCTCAAGTAGTAGTTGAAGAATGTAACTTAGTCTGGGTTTGAAACTCTTTATTTCAATGTTAAGAGCAGGCAGCAGACGTTGCTTGTTGTCCACTGGGATTCCATTTAGGGAAAGGGGCATCATTTTCCCAGATCCCCCTTTTCAGCATCTAAATCTTTCTCTCTTTTTGCTTCCTCCAAAGGAAGTCAACGGAGAGATGGCAGGAGAGTAATTCAACAAACTGCAACACATTGTGTAATTGAAATGGACCATAATCACTAATATTAAAGACAGTGAATCATTCTAATCGAGCCATGCTCAGCAAACAATGAAAAACTATGTGCCAGAAAAGCTAATGCTGGTTTTAAAATGAACAGAAATGAGGCGAAATGGAACCTCACTCTTTATTCATGAAGGTCAATTTAACGTGATTATTTTTTCCCTGGCATCACAGCTTCATGATTACTGTTGTATACCTCAGTGCTATTTTCTAACCTAATAACAGTAAAAAATAACCAGCTGGTGATGATTCTGTTTAAAGCAGAGACTAAATGCTCACAAAACCCTGCCACTGAACAGTTGCACATGTTAATCAGACACAGCTCAGCCAGATTCCCAATAGAGTCCATATTTTGCAAATTTCAACTGGTTGACTACATTGAGAAATTAGATTATGCCTTGGACATTCAAGACTCAGAGTGATCTGTGTTCATTCATTCCTCCTGGGTGAAATCAAACCCTTCATAGATCCAGCCAGTCGCTTTTAATTCATCCCACTCCGTATCTTCCTGTAATATTTACCATCGTGCAGTACAATCACTTTAGGGACTTGGAGGCGAAAGGGTCTGATTCTCTCTGGGCATATTCTCACTTCGTAGGGGAGAAACAGCTTTGCCTTCAGTGCAGTTACTCCTGATGTCAGGCAGGGACAGCGCGACGAGGATCAGTCCTCCCAGCAAACGTGACACTGGAGGAGGGCTCTGCTGACGCCACTTGGAGGAAAGCTGACACCCATAATGATGGATCATTTCCAGGCTTGCCAACGAGTGCTGTGAATTTCAAGGAGGAGGAAGGGAAAAAGTTAATTAAAACAAATGCCCAAATGTTTCCCTGCTCGGAGGGAAGTAGGGTTTATACTGGAACAAAGTATTGCCTTTTGTTCTGTTTCTTTCCCAGCTGTCTGTAGCTCTTTGCTGTGTTAGAACAGAGGTTTATACTATCCAAATACAGATCTTCTTTAATATATAAATAAACGGGTTTTTTTTTTACACTTAACTCATTTTTGTTTTAATTTTGCTAAAATCCCAGAGAGACAAATTAGGAAAGAGGCAGAGCTTTGCCAAGGAGCCTTCATTAGATCAGCACTAATAACTTCTTTCAGGAGCCATGGATAGCTTCTGACATCACAGCTCAAGCTTGTCCGAAAGCTAATTATTTTCCCTGTTATAAAACAAAGGTTCTGTATCAAAGGCCCATAATGTGACATGGCACACGCTCCAGATGCACTGATTTGCAAAATAAATCAACTGTGTCAGGGTGGAATTTGGAGGAGAAATTACAACAAATTGCAATTATACTTGCAGTGGTACACTATTTAAATGCATTGTCAATTTGCTAAATGCAAGGCACCATGTGTATCTTTTTTCCAGGTTGCTTAAGGGGGAATAAAAGAGGAAAAAATACCTTATCTGTCAAAGGAAGGAAAATCTTCTTCTCCTCCCCTTCACCCCCTATACAGCTTCTTCCAGATGTTATCAGAGCAGGCTTTATAAAAGATTCAAATGGTGTCATAGGAAGGCAGATATAACTAGCAGGAGAAAACGGTTGGAGCCCATCCCTGGCAGAACAAATGAAGAGACGTGTTTAATAGCAGAAAGCATTCAAAACCTACCGGATTTTGTTATCTTGTTTAGACTGCTATTAAGCTGTATCACCAAGAAATACAGTGGAGAGATTTGTTTGACTTCCTGTTCCTTCTTCTCTTCCACAAAGAGAAGATTTTTCTTCCCTTTTTCCCTTTTTCTTTCCTAATATTCCCCTCCAAAGCAGTGGCACTGACTCATGTGACCGATAGGCAAAGGCCACACAGAATCATAAAATAGTTTGGGTTGGAAGGGACCTTTAAAGGTCCTTCCTGCAATGAGCAGGGACATCTTCAACTAGATCAGGTTGCCCAGAACCACATCCAGCCTAGTCTTGAGTGTCTCTAGGGATGCATGTGAGACAGTTAATGAGACACAAGCCCAGGATTCACCAGGATTCTGCCTGCACCAGCACATCTCACCTTGGGTAGTTTGATAAGAAAGGGACAGTGGGTCAATGACAGGAAAGGCAAAGCAGGTGCAAAGAGATCTTGTCTGTATAGACTGGTGACTCCAAAAGTTCTCCAGTACTCTCAAAGCACAGAGGAAATGGCCATGTCCCTATCATATCTCAGGTGCTGCGAGAGGGGATGATTCCTACAAGGCACAGACAACCACAGCAGGTAATTAGAGCACTTTAACAACCTGTATGCATCACCTCCCTGGCCTCACAATGTTGGCCTCTTCCTCTTTCTTTGTGATTGTGTTTTCTGTTTTCTTACACTTTTCCCCTTCCTATCCAGTCCTTAATTTATTTTCTTGGTTTCTTCTCCTTTTATCTTCTTGTGCCTGTGTATTTTCAGCCTCTAATTTCTGCCACATTTCCTGTTTCAACTTCTCCTATTCCATCTCCTTTCCCATGTTAATGTTGCCTCTTTACTCTTTGCAAACACTTTTCCTTTCATTTCCAGTGCTTGTTTCCCTTCAATTTGTGTCTCTCTGTGTGTATATACACACATACAGATACATATATATATATATATATATACATAAATCTTGCAGCCTTAGCCTTTTGCATTTCAAAACGAGCCTATCCCTGGAGTCAGTTAGTTATTCTGGTCTCATTCACTTTATTGAGTTATTTTCTTTGCTGCTATCAGTCTCTAAATACAATCCAGTAAAGATACAGCAATGATTTTTGACAACCTGACCTTTCTCTGCTTTCTTACACTTGTTTAATTAGGTACCACATGCAGCTGTGACTTGATCTTTACAGTTTTCCAACCTCCCCCACTGCCTACCTGGAGGGGAGGGGGTTGGTAAAAAAAGAGAGAGATGTTGTTGAAAGAAGGTCATTTTTGACAGGGCTGCCAGTTATTTCAGGCATCAGAAGGCCAGTGAGTTCTGCAGGAATGGAAGGCCATGCTGTCTGTATTTTGCTTAACAAGTTAGAGAAAACGTTTGGCTGGGGGAGGCAGGGAAATTAGGTGATTTACTGGTTTGATTTAACCTTCAGGTAGCCAGTTTAAACATGAAGCTGACAAACAAGAAAGGAAGCTGGGTATAGATCTGCTGCTTCTTTGCTTTGGCAAGCTGGTATCTCTGGAGTAGCGAGGCTGTGGGGGTGTGTAATTAGACAAGAGAGGTGCCCCCACAGCTCCTTAGGGATGGGGAGTTACTGACACCATCTTCAAGGCATGATGGCAGGCAATCATCACCAGCAGAACGTTGGTTTTTGTTTCCCAGGTAGAATACATGAGTTTGTGGTAGTATATGAGTTCATTCGTAAAATCAAAGATGCTTTTCAGTTGCTGGGGGATCATACAACTGACTATTCAGGCTTTCAGCAGACACGTGTTCATGTCACAAACTCCTCAGCACTCCATAGTTTGAGTCTGCACCCTTGTCAGCAGATAGATGAGAACAAAAAGCCAAAATGAAGAATTATCTGTCCAAGAGCTAGTATCCTCATGGCTGTTTTGGCCAAACAAGCAGGCATGAGAGTGTATTGCTGTTGTCCCACATGAAATGCAACTACACATACACACACACCTGAAATCCCTCCTCATTTGGCAGAAAAGTTGGGGCTTGCACCCAGTAGAATGTGATGTCTGCAGGCTCTGGTCATATCTTCCTTATTTATAGCCTTATTGTTCAGAATGATCCCAGTTCAGCACTGGTGGTTGGTGGATTTTCCCATTGCAATACATGTGCTAACTCAACCTCTCTATTCCAGTACCATTCAAAGCCCATGGAAGACAACTGGAGTCCTTCATCTTTCCTATGTCCTCCAGCACAGATCCTTCTGTCCTGACACAGGCAGATCTCCCACTGACTTGCAGGTGCATGCATTACTTGTATTTTGGTATGGATATTATTTAAGCAAAAGGACATGACAAACTGCCTAGTAATGCTGATTAATGGGTGCCCCTGGGGAATAGTGAGGCATGAGATGAAGTTAAATAACTCCGATGTGCATTACTCAACACTGCCACACCACCTGAAGTGTCTCATTGTGCCTAAAAAATGGATTCCCTTTTAAAAAGGAACATTTTTAATGTTTCACATTAATTTTCTCCAAAGTCCTTACGCTGTGAAAAATATTCCCTACGGAAAGGCCTCTCACCACCTCTACCATCACTGCCTCCCACCAAGCCTCGCCCTACAGGTGTCCAATGTATCTTTGAGAAGGTGAAATAGCTCAGTGCATGTACTGATAACCCATGTGCCTGCCTTGATTTACACTGTATGCTTATGTAGGCCCACTTTGAAAACCAATGGAGTTCCCATGTAAAGCTTACTAAAATACTTTCTCACTGGGCAGACCACCATAGAAAATGGTCCTGAGCCCTTAAGCCACATCTTCAACTACCCCAGAACACCACACACATCAATTAATGCCTATGCAAGCTCTGACCATCCTTGGTGCACCATCCTTGGTGCATCCAAGTTTCTTTTTGGTGCTAACACCTCAATTTCTTTGCTAAGCCTGTCCTTATAGGCACATAATCTGCCCTGAATTCGGTGTAATTATGTGTGCATGAAAGGACAACTCCCAGTGTCCTCAGGCTTCACAGGAGCAGAAGGGCTTCATGGTTTATTCCAGTGGCTTTCAAGGCTGGCTGCAAGGTGATGACTCGAAGGTTTTAAGTTATGCATGTGCTTTTCCCAGATCTAGCAGAGAATTTAAGTCTATGTGCTAAATAAATCTTCCTGATGCTCAGTTAAACAAGTCATGTACTCGTAGTAGGCCAATGTTTTTTCCTTCTGATTTTATTTTTATTGAAACTTCTAGTTTCTGAAGATCAGAGATTTAATACAAAGATATAAACCAGCACTCTCTGATTGTATTCACAACAGATACCAGATACTACTATCACACAGTTCA
>NW_009935965.1:273424-305645 GCF_000696875.1 Nestor notabilis
CAAAAAGATCCATGCACAGATAAGAACCACTTGGCCATTTATCACACACTGGCCGTCACAGATCACATAGATAAATACAGAAAACAACATTTTCCAGAAGTTAAAAACCTCTTCTTTGAAATTTATTCACTTAAAATATTAATGTGTATGAAAGAATAAAGAGTGATGATGTATCCACTTAAAAAGCAGAAGGGGTTGATTTACAGGGACACTGGCAGCATTCTCTTGACATAGAAGGAAGCACTAGGAACCAAAGGATTTCACAGAATCATAGAATAATTAGAGTTGGAAAGGACCTTAAGATCATTTAGTTCCAACCCCTTGTCATGGGCAGGGTCACCTCACACTAGACCATGTTGCCGAAGGCTCTGTCCAACTTGGCCTTGAACACTGCCAGGGATGGAGCCTTTACCACTTCCTTGGACAACCTGTTCCAGCACCTCAGCACCCTCACAGGGAAGAACTTTTTCCTTATAGCCAATCTGAGCTCTCCCTGTTTCAGTTTAAACCATCACCCTTGTCCTATCACTCCAGTCCCTGATGAAGAGTCCCTTTCCAGCATCCTTGTAGCCCTCTTCACACACTGGAAGCTGCTCTGAGGTCTCCACGCAGCTTCTCTGCTCCAGACTGAACAGCCCCAACTTTCTCAGCCTGTGTTCACACATACTTAAAGGTAAATTGTGAGAAGATTGAGATTTACTTCTTGAGTTACAGAAATATCTGTGTCAAAGCAGCCCAGACCACTGGAAACAAGCATTTATCCCACCCAAATCTGTGGTTTAACTTGATGCTAGAAAAGAATGGAAGCCCATTTGTCTTCAGTGACTTACTTTTTAACCTCTGTCAGTTGATTATTAAAAAAATTAGTATTTAAATAATTATCACTCAGCTGCAGAGATCCCAGCACAGGTGTGAATTCTGCACCAACAAAGCGAGCCTTCAAAGGGGAAATTGCCCTTCTCCGGCAATGCCCCTGGGCAGGCTGCAAGCTGCTGTGAATAACCAAGTCCCCAGCCTCATCCTAAAGCTAACATTTTGCATGATGGATTTAAAGACAGAGCAAATTTCGACAGTCTTGTGATGAGAAAGTGGAATTTGCACTGCAAATCGTGGTGCAGGTGTGAGGGGTGCTCTCACACAGGTGGTGGGGCTGCCTCACTTGTCCCAGTCTTATAGAGGTTGCTCAGCATCCTTCCCTGTCCTTAGTTTAAAGGATGTGAGGTTGTGTTCCCTAATGCCCAGAGTCCTGAGTGCTAATGCTTCTCCCTTGGGGTTGTGGAAACAATTTGATTTACACAGTCCTCATAATCTTCTATTTTATTCAGAGGTAGGAAGACTTCTGAAAAGACCATATTTAGGGTCTAATTGTCTCCTTCACTTGCTCAGCCTGAAGTCAGCTTTGCTGCAGAGTTGAAACTTCACCAGCAAGGGAAAGGACCCATCTGCACCAGTGAGGATACTCCCCTGGGATCTGACTGTTGTTTGCCTTTGAGATAGGGCAAAATAACCATTGACTCTTACTTTGCATCTGCAGGTGCTGTGGATCCACAGCTCAGCACAGCCTTGTTAAAATCTAATGGAATACAAACTAGAGGGGGCCTATTTTCAGTGCCCATCAAGAAATGCTGCAGACCTTACAAAGTCTGGGAGTTGGGCTGCTTGATCTTAAACATTGCCAACTGGAGGGTTTAAATTCATCATTTATCAGAGCACAGAGGCAGCAATTTGCCATCATTGGCCAGAGGAGAGGTCCTCAAACATGGGGAAATGCAGGTCCAAGTCCTCTGTACATCCTGCTCCAAGTCCAGGCTCACACAAACACTCCAAATCACGATCATTCCAAAGTTTTGAGGTGTAGATGAGGTGTGCGCAGGGTCTGTGAAGGACTGGTTTAGTAACAGAGCAGTAAAAAGCAGGTCTTCAAGGTCTGCAGACACTGAAACCACATATCTGAAAATGATTGAGTTACTCAAGTAATTATTAAATTGGATACCATTCAAATCTGTTCTGCTCTTTATTATACAATGATTCACCATTTATAGGGCCATAAATTCATTTGAAAAAGGCATGGCAAATCCAGGCTGGGGACATGCTGCAGAGATTTGGAAGTGAAGGTGAAGACTGGTTCTTCTCCAAGGGTCAGGATGTGAAGCCCTCTGACCTGTTCATGATTTGTAACCTCTGGCAGGCACTCGGCATGTTCCCATTCACCCTGGGCTGCCAGAGCAGAGCTGAAAGGGGATGAAAGACATGTGCAGAGAAATAAAGACTTTGCCCATGGTCCAGAAGTCTCTCTGTTCTTTTTCATGTTGCTCTTTTATCCACTCTTGCAGCATTTTCTCTGACTTTTGGTGCACCAAGCCAGCTTTTTATTTTCTTAAAGCAGTTCTTTACTAAGGATTCACTTTAGTTGTTTCTTTGTTTTCCTTTCTGGGAAATGATTTAAATTACATGCTTTGATCACCTATTTCCCCTGCACATATGGAAAGACAAGAAAAATACAAACAGTTCCAGTGAAAACAAGGTCTATTTTGCAAACAACCTAGTTTTAGAGGGGGAGGAAAGGTGGGAAAAAGTGCTCTATCACAAACATTATAGACATCCTCTTTTTTTTTCCTGCTCTTGTTCCTTTGGAAGCTGGTAGAAGCAGGTTTTATAAAGTTGCCATCCAACACTCAGAGGCACCGATGGGGTTTGTTTAACTCCTACTTTTCACAGGGCAGGCACTGCCCAGGGAAAACCTCTTGCTGTTGTAGTTATTTTGCACTAAAACATTCTTTTTTGCACTAAAAAACATTCTATTTTGCACTAAAACATCCCCAAATTCTTTTCTTTGTTCTTATACAAGCCTAAATGAAAAAGCTTTACTGGTTTGAGGCCTGGATTAGTCGGGTACCAGTCAGCTGGATAACAACAAAGCAAAGTGTTCAGGGCCAGATTGGACAGAGTCTTGGGTGACATGGTCCAGGTGTGAGGTGTCCCTGCTCATGGCCCGTGGTTGGAACTAGATGATCTTAGGGTCCTTTCCAACCCAAACTATTCTATGATTCTGTAAGTTCCACCATATCTGTTAAAGCTGTTGCATCTACTCAATTGCTCAGTAAAACAATCTGGTCTTTTTTCTCCAGTACTAGCTGTTCTTTCTGGACTCAATTCTACTACCTGCACAAAGGATTCCCACTTTTTAAAGAGATCTGTCCATCAAAAGGAAAAGAAAAAGCCTGTTTTCTGTGCTGCTCACCATCTCTGCGCAAGAAAGTAGCAGAAAACCTTCCCAAAATCCCATGAATTACTTTATCCTTCTAATTGCAGAAGTCTTTTTTTTTCCATCTGTCAGTGACAAGGAGTCAGTTTTGCAAAACTGTTGGAAAAAAAGAAAGAATTGGGAGTATTTTGCCAATCTGAATGTTGAAAGCATTAGTGAGTCTGCAAACTTGGATGAAATTCAGTTACATTTTGCACCGTGAACTTGAAAACCTCAGTTTGGCTGAGAAAATATGTTAGAAAGTGAAAAAGCAGATGCTGCTTTCCAGGTCTGTCATTCACTTGTTCAACGTATTGCTCAATAATCACTAAAACACAGCTTTCTCAGGTGTTAAAACATCTGGTATTTGACATCTCTCTTAACCCAGATCCCTGGGAATTCTGAACTGATTCACCAAGTTTCACTGAAGAGAACAGGTAACTTGGCTAAACTTAATCCCATCAGCTGAATGTCCACATTTCACCAACTTGAACTCGTAGATCTGAACTGTCAGCAAGCAGCTCTTCTGCATGCACAGACAAGGGCGATGCTTTGCAGGAACATGCCATATACAGACTGAATACCCAAACAAACTGTGTTTGCATGCTTGTCTATGGCAGTGGAGGGGGGAACTGTGTGGGCAGTTAAAGAGTTGACATGCACCAGTGGATGTCTGTACCAGCTCTTCCTGTGAGCCAAACAAGAGCTACATAGAAGTTTGACCCATGTCAAACACATGGTGTGATTTAACTCTGGGAAAGGGGCTTCTTCAAAGGTCATTTTACTGTAATTGTTCCAAGGTACTTGACACCCAGAGCACTTCAGGGGCATCGCAGCAAACATCACCCTTGAATGCAGAAAGACCTTGGCCACCTCTTCCACCTCCTCCTCACTGTTCATCTTCAAATATTCCCAGTCCTGTTGTGGTTCACTCAAAGGTAGGCAGGAATGTGGCACAAAATAAGGATTAGGCTTCAAAATCAGACTAATTCACTGGTCACTGATTGTGTGTTAATTAGCTTTGTTCTGTCCCTGCTTTAAGACAAATGATCCACAGATGGCTTCAGACTGAGGGAAAAATGCAGTTTTTGTTCTAGCAATGCTGTTTGTTTCCTGCCACCACCCCTCCAGCTACCCTTTAATTGAACAAAGTGGACTTAATTTGAATTAAACTGTCAAAAGTCTTCCACTTAAATTGATTTATCAGCCTTCCTGGCTGAAATGGATTCATTTCTGCACGATATATATGAAGTGTGTTTTGATGGATTGCATTTCACGGAATGGAAGCGTTTTTTATGCATCTTCATTAGATTCAGCTCAGGTATGCAAAGGAAACAGGGGTAGGGAAACAGAGAGGGGAGAGAGAGAGGGAAGAATAAGTGTGGTAGAACATATGAGGGAGGAGGCATAAGACAGAGAACTCCAGCCTGAGAGTAATGAAAATCGGTTTTCACTGACTTTGTGTGTTCCTGCAATGTTCTGTTGCCCCCATAGTACCCACAGGCATCTGTGGTGACACTTCCAACAGATGACAAGCAGAAACCTTATGCCAGATTGATCAGAGAGGGTCCCTTCTCCATACCCCACCAGCTCTCCTTCCCAAGCCCTCTCTTCTTTCCCATGTATCAGACTAGAAAGTTCTCCACCATCTTAGCTCCGGACCTGAGTGTGATTTCACCCAAGGACACTGATACAGCTTTTTAGAGCTCCAGATGTGCCATGAGAAGGGTTATGGTAGCTGCCTGCTAATCTCCACCCAAGGGAGTACACTGGACCCAATTACTTAGTAGCTGAGCTGGCTTAAGGAGTTATAGAAGGTTCTTGCTAAACTGAAAAGAAATAAGGACACTCCCATATGCAGTGGGCCCTCTGGTCTGAAGGACCACCCATAGGGTCCATGACCAGCGACATAGGGTGGGCTGGAAGATAATTATCCTTTCATTTTTCACAGCTTTGGAGAAACATGTACTTCTACCTTGAAGCAGAGAATGGTACAAGATGAACAAGTAAGAGAGTCTGCTGGGCTGGTGGAAATGTGTTGGCCCAGGGGATCACTGTGGCGCTGTGCGACCTCCCCTGGCATAATCAAATCAAACCTTTCTCCCATGAGATGCTTTTCAATGAAGGCTTCTATGGAAGGGGCATTAGGGAGAGAAAAATCAAAAGCTTCAGCCAGCTCTACTAAAAGTCTTTCAATTATAAAAAATGGTATTGTCTTTATTTCTGCTCTTTTCCTGGCCTGGAGTGTGTTTAATGCAGTAGGAACCATTCGACAAACTCAATTAATTTCCACTTAGAATAAGGTATTTAGTCTGAAGAGTTTGAGATGAACTGGGGCAGGTGCAGTTTGACTCTCTGATTAATTGAATTAAACTTCTATTCATTCCCAGCCATGCCAGATCCCAAAATTTTTCCATCTTCTGTTCCTTCTGCCTGGCATATTTTCTTTCCCTCCTTCTGGACATAAGAATAGTGGTGGGATTCAAAAGGAGCATCAGTTTCTGAAAATGGTTGAAGTAATTGTACCAGGCAGGGAACACCAGAGTACAGATGCTGGATGTGGAGAAGGCAAAGGGATTACACTATTTACAGGGGAGGAAGGTAGTTACAGAGAGGTTGTTCCTTGAAAGCTATCTGAACAGACTCAGTGATTGGGAAGTGAGGGATACCCATCCAGCCACGTCAAACTGAAAGGGATGGATGTTTCTAAATGATTTAGCAAGTGGAGTGTTGAGCACCCAGTTCTGTTGCAGGTAACAAAACCCCCGAAAACAGGACCAGTAGTTGCCCCTGAAAATCATTCTCCATTGAGTTATAGAATCATAGAACACTTAGGATTGGAAAGGACCCTAAGATCATCCAGTTCAACTCCCTGCCATGGGCAGGGACACCTCACTCTAGACCATGTTGCCCAAGGCTCTGGCCACCCTGGCCTGGAGCGGCCAAGGATGGAGCGTTCACCACTTCTTTGGGCAGCCTGTGCCAGTGCCTCAGCACCCTCACAGTAAAGAACTTTATATCTATGCTGAACTTCCCCTGTTTAAGTTTAAACCCATCACCCCTTGTCCTATCACTACAATCCCCACAGAAAGCTGCTCGAAGTCCTCAGGAATGTTTCCCATGGCTTCAGCAGCTTTTGGAAAGGTCTCAAGTCAACAGGTTTACAATTTCTTGTTGTGAAACGTGCCTGCAGAACATCAGAGAGCTCTGCCACTGATGACTGCAGCAGTAACATTCCATCCCACATCCAGAACCAGCACCTTTTCTGATGAAGGTTGCCACAAGGAGATGCCAAAAGTCTGCTCCCCTTACACCCCCTCCCTCATGCTCTTTCACCAGCAAGGATATGAATCAAGCCCTGAAGAGAGCTGTCAGTAAGGGATGATTTTCCTGTGATTATTGCCTGGGTGAGAGATTATACCTTGTTTTTTTGCAAACTGCCTTATTTGCAGAGCAGAATGCGTTGGGCTCATGTCCAATTGATACGTTCCTCTTCAAACAGCAGATCCGACTACAGAGTGAGATGCAAATTCAATTATTCCACATGTAGGAAACAGAAACGGAATCTCATTGTTAAATTTGTTCTCCTACATTGGAAAGATAAAAAAACCCGAAACAAGATGCTGAAGTGGCCTGTGTGAGCTGAATACATTCCGCTCCCCAGAGCTGGAGAGAAATGAACTCTGTTCCTGCTGCAGAAGCGCCACTGGATGGGATTATTTTTCATGTGTTGCTTTTCCATATTCAACATTACAATGAGCTGCTGAAACGTCTTCCTTGTATACAAGCATACGTGCAATTCCCACCCCATTTCCAGGGAGTGTTTTGGGACTGCTTCCCTTCGAAACTGGTCTCCTGGGATAAGAACCAAGCTAGTTGGACCTTAGGCAGTAGGACCTTAGACATGTAGATCAGCGCTGAGACAAATGTTTTTCCTTAAGGGGTTTGTTCCACTTGACTTACCTCAGTTAAAGCTGCTTAGTGCACCACTGTGTGATCTGTAGACCCTGTTTCCTGCTGTCCTTTACAATAGGGTGGGAGACCTCTCCCATAGGTCCCTTTCTTTACTTATGTCTATGGTTTCTGAGAGGGAAAGCGATCTGTCTGGAAGGTTTTGGCCTCTTTCTCCGTCTCTTCCTCTCTCTGTCCACTAATTGCTGCTGCTTTCTTCATGCCCTGCTTAGTTCTAGTTTCAATGGAGCACAGATGTATTATGGGATTTACAAATGAGAGGAGGTTTGTGGTAGGGAGCTTCATCCTCTGGTACTGACTTGTTCATCTTGAATCTATGGACTTATTTGTATAGTTAGTGACTCCGAAGTCTACTTTGAAGACAAGTTGATCTTCCTTCCATCCCTCCATCCATCCCTCCCTTCATCCATCCATAGCATCTGGCTCCAGGAACGAGTGCTCCATAAAGAGGAGAACCCAGAAGATTAGGTGGTTCCTAGAATCATCTGCTGCAAGTACCAATGTGATTTCAAGGCAGCCTGAGCTCAGAGTTTGGTCTGCTTACAAAAAGAGCCACCTTGAGCAAGTCTGTGCTTCAGTTCTGTCACCTTGAACTTGTGATTCAAGGACCATAGCTTTTGTCTCAAGGACAATTTGCCTTATCTTCTTTGGACAGTACTGGGAATCCCATTCATAAACATTCACAAGCATAACTGATGAGGTCTGTCCTAACAGGCGTCAACAGAGCCTTGAGCCACTCAAGCTCACCTCCATTAGACTGACTGCTACCCCAAAGCCAGTGTCACACTGTGGCCAGTGATGGATCAGCCATGCTAGACCCATTCATTATAGCTTATACCTTATGATAGCAGGAATAGATCTTGTTCACTGTCACCCAGAGGAAAACCCATCTTTTATCTCTATTGCATCTCCCATATAGACATAGGCTGTTGAGGAACATCAACATTGTGTATGGATGGGGAAAATATCTGTCAAAGAAGACTGTGTAATGGATAAGATATCACCCCACAGAACAGAGGTGCTTTTGGAGCACTCCTCTCCTCTCCTGCTGTTCTTTTACAGATGCCTGCAGCATCATCTTTTTCCTTGAGCTGCCTTTAATTTACTTCTGGAGGCATGCTCCTTTTCTGCAAACAAACATACCAAGATCTGCTTTGCCTGAGCAGATTTCCATACCAGGAACAGAACAAGAGGCAAGCAGGACTTTAGAAAGGTGCTGAGTGTGATGGTGCTTAGATCCATGCTGTGCATTGGCAGTGTCTTTATTAAATGGGTACTTTTCTTGACATCATCAAGAAGGAGATGAGTGGCAGGTCTTTGGTGGTTTATAAACATGACTTATTTCCGTGA
Organism: Nestor notabilis; assembly: GCF_000696875.1. NCBI lineage: Eukaryota > Metazoa > Chordata > Aves > Psittaciformes > Psittacidae > Nestor > Nestor notabilis. The sequence continues at coordinate 281,991 of NW_009935965.1, forward strand.
TATGGTTTGCAGCATAACCCCCAGATGCACAGGTGAGGGGGTGAGGAGTCACAACACAAGGGCAGCCAGAGGCAAGGCATTTTTAATTAGCTTATACAGTGGAATGAAAGGTTTGTGTAGCCACACTTTTAGCTCAGGGGAATCCTCAGACCAGCCTTGCAGAGCCTGAGCCTGCTTCCCACAAAGAGGGAAAGGAGTTAGTCAAATAGGGGAAATAAACATTAGGTCAGCGTTAAAAGAACCTCATTTTCTACCAGCCTCTTTCTATATTTACCATATTAAATGATCAACACATTTGCACTGTATCAAACTGTGCACATGTAGCATTAAAAGGTCAGCTGTTAACCTGCAGAAGTGAAGAGACTCACATCTCTCTCTTAAAGATGATGCTCCATTCTCAATGGGTCCCCGTGGTACTCCTATAATAACATTAATGCTCCAAGTGGCCATATAGCAGCTCTCATTTGCAGTGCGTGGAACCTCTTCATTAAGACTCAAACTCCCACTGTGAAGATGGGAGTTGACTTACTTATGGCACTTGAACAACTGGGGAAACTGAGACACAGGGGGATTAGATTCTTTTGGTCTCAAATTCCTTATCCCCAGCCACTCATTCCAACCTTTTGGCAGGTTTCCACATGGTACAGTTTGTGGGATTAAATATTCCAAAAAATCATAGAATTGGGAAACTCTAAAGATCGTGGAACTTTTCTGACTAAATTTTATCTGTATTGTCAGTGATACTAATACAATTAAAATGAGAATGTCTTTTGATGCAGCTATACTTGAAGGAATAGGAAAATCAGAGATAATGCAAAAGCAAGGTGTTTCTCATGTCTTATATTCACAGAATATAGGCTGGCCTACCCTTGGGAGCAGCTTATACAATAAAAGTTGTATTATTACTTAGCCCATTTGGGACAGATAAGAAATCTCTGCCTGGCCTGATCCTAAAAGGCTGTCAGGGCCATGCATTTGTTTACTTTTCAGGTCAGAAAAGGATTTAAGTCCCTGTTTATCTTTAAGACTCCTCATAGATGCACGAACTTTGAGGTGTTTTTCATTGAAGAACAAGTGCTTCAGTGAATCAAAGCCTTGTTACATCCCAGTAGCAGATGGGAGAGGTGAAAGTATGGCCCCACCTGCCCAACTTGCTAATGGAGCAGCTGAGCCAGAATACAGATGTTGCCATGCTTACCTCTATTTCACAGAGGTAAGCCAGGAGTGGAAGGAGGTTTGAGATTTAGAGCATATCTATACTCACAAGACTATGCAAATTACTTATTACTCTGGCTTCCAGCCTGTGCTTGGAGGTACAATATAGGTTAATTAAAGACACAAGAGAGTATGGGGAAGGTGCAGAGATTGGATGAAGCAATAGTGGCGTGGCAAAAACCAAGGAGAGAAGCCCTGAGTTGATTCCTGCAGAGAAAAATTGACACCACAAACCAGCTTCGTTTTTTTTGATGAGAGGAAAAGCACAGCACCAAAGCACTGAGCAGAGCTAGTGCAAAAGTGGAACGGCCACTGTCAATGCTGATTATCCCCACAACTTCAGTGACATGGGAAAACTGGGACAAATTTCTGTGTGTGCTTTCCCCAAAATCAGCTCTCCCTATTCAGCCATGCACAGCCTGTTAATGAGTCCTAGAGGACAAAGAGAATCTCATTCTCCACAAATGATCTAGCAGGTTTTCTAGTCTTTTGACATATTGAAATCATGAAGGCATGGGATGTGTTTCTAGAAGACAGGCTTCAGTCCTGCACCTTCTGTTCCTAGGGTCAGAACAGGGACAATAGCTGGAAATTCAGCAATGTATATAGTAAGGAAGGAGTCAGGCTAAATGACCTAATAACTTGCTCATGTCTCAAATACATTAGTGGTCTTTGTATGCCAGGACTGTTATGTCTCTTTTATCCATATGTTAGGGGCACAGCAAAGCAATTGGTATGAAATTGTAGTTCCTGCTACTTCTACAAGCACTAAATCTTGCTTTGTTTTTCCTATTTTCTTCATTTTTTTTTCTTTAATAGCCATCCAGGCTTCTTTACTGAAGCCATAAAAAATACAAGTTATGAAAAGCAAAAGAAAAAGGCTGTTTCTAGGCAGAGGAACATGTCTCTAGATATGTTTGTGGACTCAGTAGCTCAAAAGGGGACCTGATCCTCAATATGTTTGTAGGATGCATCACACAATAGAGACATGAATTGAGCCCTCCAGGCACAACTGTAATGTAAATATTAATTAACATTAATGGTCTGTGGCCTTGCCTGTCAGCTGGAAGCCAGCAAGACTCTGCATGGCCGAGTAATATTAATTTGTTGTTGGAGCCCTGAAAGCAGAGAGTCTGGTGATATGATGAGCACAGAGACTTTGCTCCCACATGCCCACCCCACTCTGCTTCTGGATCATTCACAGGGAGGGAAACCACAGCTGGGATGATGTGCCAGGGCTGTTTCAAAGAGTACTAGTGGCACAGGGGGGAGATGGGCTCATTGCTGAGCTCTGGACCCTACTGTGGGCTCCACACGTGGGAAGCTCTAGGCATGGTGCCATGTATTTGGTGTGCTCGGAACACCGCCTGCAAATGGTATGTCACTCCCAAAAGCCTCTCTCATTCTCCTGGGCAGGTCTCTAGTAGCTGCTCCTCATTCTTCTTGCAGCCAGGCACACAGTAATCATTCTGGGGGCTCCAGCTGGAACATCTCAGATTCCCACTTGCTCCCGTACCATAGGTCCAATTCTCAGCAACTGCATCTCCCCCACTTTCCCTCCCTCCTTCTCTCTGCAAGCACCTCCAATGAATTATTAATTGCAGCTCATCCAATTAAAGGCCTCCTGCATGTTAATAATTCATGGGTGCTTGTCAGAGCTGTTGGCTGGCAGGCTAGGCAGCATTAGGGTTGGGGCTTCGGTGAACTGAGAGGAGTGAAGCGCAATAAAGAAAGGAAGAAATCAATAGTGTAGCACAGGCTGTACACATCCAGGAGACTCTTTATTATATCTGAAAATTGCTTTCTGTGATTGCTACCATCATTACTTCTGTATTTATTCCTTAACGACTCGTCCATCATGAAGCCCGTATACATAACGAAAAAGGCCAATTGCACTAAAACAGTTAAATTCTTTTAATACCCAGTACTGGGTGAAAGCAGTAATGAGTTCATTTTGTCTTGAGTCCCCCTTACATTGAAACCTTCCTCATCTAAAACCCAGTTTCATTGCTATCTCTGTAAGTCAGAATAGATCTACTGCTTTTCCCTCTGGAAATGGACCCATCAATGATGTTCATAGGAGTAACTTTCAACTTAGCAGCCCTAACATATAAAGGCAGTTCCCAGGACATGAGAACACCAGGAAAGTGTTTGGATGAAGCATGAGTGTGGTGCTACTGCAGAACCAACCTTTCATGATGGCAAGGAAGAAAGGAAACAGGTCTGGAAATCTCTTCTGAGGCTTGAGATGAGTTGGCATTAAGGAAAAGGTTTACAAGAGAGTCTGGGATGAGAGCCATGGAAGCTGTGAACATTAGAGGGGATATAGTCTCCTACAGGGTAGATCTGAAACATGAAGCAAGTGAAATTGTAGATTTTGGTGTGTAAGCATAGTCATAGGGAGCAAATCCAGACTGGTAAATGGCCAACCTCCTTGTTGTCTCAGGAGAAGGTACACAAGGAATGAAGGTTTGGAAGAGAAAGCCAGAGAAAGTCAAAGGAGAAATAGGATCCGCTTTTTTGCCAGTGATGGCAGCCCACTGAAAGAAAATACTCAGTGAGGCTTTCAACAAGGGTATGTGTAAGTGGAAATCACACCAAGACTCACAGCCTCATGAAAGGTATACCTCAAACACTGGGTAATGGTTTACTGCCAATAAATAACCCAGTAAAATGGTGCAGACTATATTGAGCAGGAAGTCAGCTTAAATCAAATAGCTATGTCCTCAGAAGTCTTTTGTCTCTGGAATGGTGTCTCTTTAATAGGGGTCATACCCTCCTTTTATAAGCTTGGGGACTATGAAGAGGAGGTCAGACATGTACTGGAAGCTGGAAAACTCTTTTTGTAGCCTTGCACTTTGGGGACATTTTGCTTTAAACCACATTTGATGGAAACCATAAAAAAGCCCATTGCTAACGTGTGGTGCAATTGGTATTACACGTGGGCTGTGAGCTTATGTTGAAAGAAACCAAGACTTTGTACAGCATCTGCTTCAATAAGACTTCAGGCTGGAGCTTTCCACCACACTGCAAATGCATAATATTGATGAAACACTGTTCCTGCACAGGAGTGTGATGTGAGTGACTCAGATTTTAAAATAGATAAGAACTTGGAGACAATAGTTATTCTCTTTTTAATGGGAGTGATTTTAGTACTGATCTGAGAACCCCAAGGAGAACGTGGAGTTCAGTCTTCATGGCCCATTCAGTCTTTGGTCTCTCAGCTGCAATTTCCAATTAGTGTTAATTTGATTGTGGTTTCTGTGGCGTGGATCATGATGATCTTTCATAGCCAGCAATTTGGTGGATCCTTCCCAATGGACAGTAGATAATTTGAGACTCTGCCACCACCGCATTACCCCTATTTAAATCTTTTGCTCAGAGCCAGCTCCTGGTTAACCTGGTTCTGAAGGTGTTCAGACTAACATCCGTTCCCTCCTCACTTCTGTTTCCAGACCCCAAAGCCTCATTCCTGGCTTCATATACTAAATGCACACTGTATGTGTGAGATACCACCAAAATAATGCCACAAAAACTATAAACTGGCACAAAAGAAAGCAGGAGAGTCAGCAGAAAGGACAAACCCCTTGAAATAGTACTTAGTGGGGAGCTGTGATTTAGGAGTCGTATGGCACAGCTCTGGCTGGCTGAGGAGGTCCAGCTCATTGCATGAATGGCTCAACATGATCAAGGGAAACAGCAACCAGTGGTGATTGGGTAAACATCTCACCATCCATGCATGAGAGGACAAGAAGGACTGGTGACACCACAGCCTCCTGGCATTGCTATTGCCATAACTCTCCTTCCTTGCATGGAATCAGCTCCTCTGCTTGAGGATGGGTGAGATGAGACCATAGGCAACCTAGCACATGACATGCACCACTGTGATACAACCAATATTCCTAAACCACAGCTATATTTCCACACAGCTTTCTTATTTAAAAACAGAAGGGGAACTAGGAACGTTCTTCCCAGGTTTTTGCAATAACTCAATTTGTTCACTGTGTACACACAGATCAATTCCAGAGAATGAAACCAATGTGAACTTGTAACATTGCTGTGCTTTTAAACAACAAGAACAGAATCAACAAAAAAATCTTAATAGAAAACCAAATTTCTGGAGGTTTTTTTTTCTCAATCTTATTGACATTTTCATGAGGGAAAGATTGATCAAATCTCAACTCTGGAGCTGAGGTCTTTGAAAAACCTAGCTTTTAGCTTACAATTTAAAGGTGACCAGATGGGCACAGATGATGCCCCACTTCCAAACACCTCTCTGGAAGCTCCACTCCAAACCTAGTTCTCTTCCAGCATTGCTTTATCCAATGTGATTTTCCACTTGATTCCTTCTCTGCTGTTTGCTTTATGTGTCTGTTAATACACAAGCCTCTTCTTTTTTATCTTGCTTGTATTTTTGGCTCTTTTGCCTTCCTTTCCCTGCTTTAGCACTAAACTGCGGCACACGCACTGTGCTTTCAGCTGCCTGTGATCTCTCACCGGGCCCAGGAGCTTAGCCTTAACAGTCTATGTAAATATTGTCTCAAAATTACAAATATTCAGAATGGCAGTAATATATGGGGCTTTTGTTAAAGCATCTTGTTTTATGGGCTTAACTACAGGCTGGGAATCATGGAGATGTTGATGTGTTATTTGTAGAAGGGACACACACTCACGTGTACACAAAAGCCCAGCTTTGTACAAATAGCACTTCAGGCCATAAATATCATGGTAAAATTGCTCCCAGATCAAAACAACCCCCAAAAGAGACATGATCGAAATGAAGTCAGACTGCATTACTTTTGGGGCACACACCCTTCTGATTTTATTCTTCCTCTGAAAGTGGGTGGAAAAGAGAACTCCTGTGCCGAGAAGCCTATTCTGAATCAACACATTTAGAAACAAAATGTACCTTTGTATCTAAAAATCTTAGTGTCATGAATATTTAACATGGAGAGGAAAGAATGATTTTGTCAGTGTGTAAAGCAGTCCCAGAGAGGCTTGAATTCTGCCTGGTTTCTATTAGCTTTCCTTCTCTGTAAACACACTGAGTCATTTGCTGCAGGAGAGGTGTGTGAGCGCAGGGAGGGAAAGGCACATGGGTTTAAAGCAAAAACCCTGCTGCCATGCAAATGGATGGCAATGGATTTGCTGTGCAAAGTGCTGCCTCCTTCCTCATCTCTCATGATGTGTTGTCAGATCTGTACAGCAAGGTTTAGGTGAAGTTTTCACCCCAACAATGTCACAAATTTAAAAGATCTCCTGCACTGCTAAGAGAAATACGAAGTGTACCTCTACATCCTGATTAATATCTCATAGAGCAAATCAGAGACCCAGAGCCACCCAAGGGGAAGTCTTATACTGGTGAAAACGTGAAAGAAAAATGCTTTCCTATCAGCTCCTCCCCAGCTGGTTGAAATTGAACCTGTTCCCTATCAAAAGATATTGTGGTTATTGGGGTGCGATGGTTCCCCATGGACCTCATGAGCTGTGCGCACACCATGAAGAATACAAGCTAAAGACTCAACAAAAGGCAGGAGCTGACTCTGGTCCAGCATGGAAGAGTCCAGGGAATCCTGTTTTGTGATCCTGGTGTGGGGAATCCTCTTGACTCAGGCAATTGTATCAGCACACATTCAAGCTGAAGGCAGAAAGCCTTTAAGTTTAGCATAGATCAAGAGTCCGTGTATCAGGGCACCAGCGACTTCACCTTGTTGTTCTCCATTGTGGTTTTCCCTGTATTTGCTGAGATTGCTCTACATTTCACACTCTTTAGCCGAATCTTTGGACTGCAGCAGGGCTGGGGAGGTGCAAAATTAAACCTACCCATGTCTCCTGAGCTGGGAATGGGATAACTCTGGAAAGGGAGACTAACCTGAGGAGAGGAGGGGGCTGCAGCCTTCCCTTCCCTGCTCTGCACAAGCACATCGCACGGTAGGCAGTGGGTTTAATAGCATTTTGCCCATTCCATCTTTCTATTACTCCAGTTTCCATATGAGAAGAGGCATAGTGCTCATGTATGTTACCTGGATCAGTCCCGCTGTTGTGCAAATGGAGCTGGTTTGACATCAGCAGACAGCTGAGATTGTTATCTTCTCCTTCCTAAGTTGCTTTTTTTCCCTCTTGCCTTTACCATGCAGGTGCTTGGTGCAGCCATGAGTCAGAGCCTTTGATATGGACTGCTTGTACCAGGCTGCCATCCAGAGGGGAAAGATGTGGTGCTGGGAGCACTAGGCACTTAAAGGATGGGGAAAGAGATACAATTGGGATAGCTTTGGCAATATGACGAAGATGAATACACTCTGACAGGACAGCACACCCATATAGCCAATACCTATTATCTTTTCCTACCCACGGGAAAACTGTGTGTCTGTGTGTATGTAGAGCTAGGCACATTTGTGCACACATTCAGGGCCTTTTCAGTGACTACATATAAATATATGCTGGCATACCTATTATATATAAATATAGAGACAGTGTGCTGCTCTCTGGATAACTAGGTCTTCCTTTTGCAGTGTGATCAATAACAGTTCTAGTGCAGAAGGTGAGCAAAGTGCCTTGTTAAGCTAATAATTGCACAGGAACCAAATCCTTTCTAATAAAATCTTTTAAAACCTTTATAAAATTTCCATTCTCAGGCCAGTTTTCCTGGGAGACCTATGATTATGGAGAGTGGAAAGAAAGGAGCATAACTAGCCTGTCTTACCAGCCGCCCAATAGACACTAAAATGGGGCTGCATGGAGAAGGTGGCCCCTGTGGAGTCACTTGATTGAGACACAAAGCTCTGGGCTTGTGCTGTCCATCTCCTGGCAGGGTTTATAATTAAACCTATATTGCTGTTTATATTCCAGCAGCACCTGTAAGACCCACTGCACAAGGTGCTGAGCAAACAGAGAGACAAGACAGCAGGCTTGCTAGTGAAGGATTTACAACCCTGAAAGATAAAGTGTGCTGGAAGGGAGGTGGCTGTGGAGAAGGGTGAGGAGGAAGAAGGACAGAGTCTTTCAAGGTTGTGTGTTCACTGAAAGCAGAAGTTAGGGGCCTGACAAGCTACTGCCTCTCTCTGCCAGGCCACACTGCCTCTCGAATTTAGTCTCCAAGAAACACACATGTGGCTTGACCCACGTGTATACATGTTATATTTGTGTATGTGATCAAACTATGGGGCAGAAGCAATGCCTTTCAGCTGCAGCTAAGGGTTTGATACGCCATCAGGTCCCATTTGGCTGTAGGAATCCCCTAAGTGATGCATATTTAGAATGGACTGTGCTACTGAAATCTCCCATGCACCGAGTGCAGCTCCAAGGCAGGCCCGTGCAGTGTGCTGGCTCTGCACTGTGATTCCATGCAATGGGAGGTCTTGCTCTTGGCCAGCAAGTTGAAGGTCTGCATCTGTAGCTCATGCAAGTGAAGGACAGCACAAGAGGATGCTGATGCAGTCTGGGAGCACTGGCAAGGAGGAGCCCAGTGAGCTGAGGGTAACAGATGGGTATCTTGTACAGCAAATCCCATCACAGTGGGTGCAGTGAGGCTCACTCTCAGCCAGGAAAGCATTCCAGTGCCTGGTTCACTGGAGCACCCTGCCTGCACTCCATGGGCAAAGGCGACTCGTCATGTAAATGAGGTTCTATCTTCTCTAAAGAGACCATTGTTTCTGGGAGACTTTTCTTTAGCATTAGTGCCATCCATCCTAGGCAGCATTAATAATATAAAGAAGAAAGGCAGGAAACAACAAAGTTAGTAAGTCGTGGGCTGTGTTTGGTTAAACAGTGTCTTCAGGCTTCAAAACTAATGCATATGGAAGGGGGTGTTATGTAGGGACACTCAGTTTTCTTCCTCCGAGTTAATTAACCTCCTTCACCTCCATGCTGTTATAGACACAAGCAGTTCTACTGCATATGTCAAGGGCATAATTAGCACGGGCTGAGCAAACCACACATACAGACTGGAAGCATGACTGCAAGATGGACAGAATGAAAGCCAGGCATGGGCAGGGATGGTGAGCCATGGCTCTCAAAGTGTAGCAGGAGCAAATCTGGGCTGCTGCAGGGAAAGGGTTGCCCCTTTTCCAGTCCCTCTGTCTGCTGTCTGCAGTTGCAGGGTAAGGATGGGAGGCTACATCCACGAAAGGTGAGTAGATTCATTCTCTAGGGAGATGTCCAGCAGTAGGAGCAGCTTGGTGGAGGAGAAAACTCTTAGTACTTACTCATTGCACCCAGTGGACTCGGACCTCCAGCATTTCCAGCTTCTTGGTGCTCAGAGGACACAACTTTCCTCCCTCGTTCAGTTAGCATGATGACAGATCCTCAGGTAAGCTGTCTCTGTCATACAGAAGCATTTCACCCTCTCTGCCACCTCTGCAGCTCTGCCCAGCCCGTGGCTCCCACCACCTTTTCAGTCAGCAGTCCAGACCCTCACTAACCCAGGTTCCATATTCCCATCTCTCAGAATGATGACATCTCTGCTGCGATGTCACCAGTGGACTCCCCTGGCAGGGAAGATTGAGGTGGAGCCCATCAGCGTTTCACTGATAGAGGGCAGGTCTGCCAGGCCCCCTGTGAAGGTGAGCACCGTTGTTCTCACAGCTTGTTTCATGGGACCATTGTCCCTCACTCCTCGGTTTCAATGGATCTTTCCATGCCTGTTTGTCGTCTTCATCCATGCTGGTTCTTCTTCCTCCTTCACTTTGTCTATTAGGTTCTCCAGTTACATTTCACCATATAGACTGCAAGCAGCCTGGGGCAACCCTGCTCTACTGTTATGCAGATCCCTGTGAATGGAGGGTGGAGAGGAGCAAAGCAGGGACGGTTAATGATTCCCTGTAAGCCCTCAGCCCTTCTGCAGCTGGCAGCTTCCCACATTGCCTCCTCTCTCCTCCCCAGAATCACAAAACACACATGCAAAACATTCCCAATTTTTAACTGTTGCTGTTTTAAAGGAACATAGTGCTTGTTCCAGCTGCAGGCACTAAATCATCCCGCTGCCCTGGACGTGTGCTGAGGAAGTAAGGCCAGTGATGAATGGGGCTGTCTATATTTACATTGGGAGCAGAACAGCTGTGTGAATCTCACTGTGCAATGAGTACTCTGTGCAAACTCACATCCCCCTTGCATCTTCCCCCACCGCCTGGTGACAGTGACTGATTGTCCACTTCTACAGCGTGCTGCCCAGCAGCATGCATGACTCCCTGCACCTCTTGAATGCGGAGGGGGGAACCTAGCCCCCAACATATCAGAGTTGCTGTATTTCTTTGGCAAGTTTTATTTCCTGTGATGACTTTGCAAACAAGCAGGACATGGAACTTAAAGAGGTGCTGGGGAATGAGAAGTGAGAATGGGGAGGAGAAATGGATTAAACCATTCTTGCAAGGAAACGGATTAAACATCTGGCTGAAGATTTTTATCACAGGGAGGAGTTGGAACTAGATTACCTTTGAAGGTCCCTTCCAACCCAAACTATTCTATGATCCTTGTCATCCTTCAGACAAATGTTCAAGGTGTATATTGATGCCAATATGCTCTGTATAATCAGACTGCAGTTCTTTGCACAGAGCTCTTAGGCTGGGGGACGTTTAAGAAGAGATTAAAATGTTGGCAAGACTTAAGCAATGTATGAATACCCAATACAGGCTTCCCACCATTTCCTGAACCGTCCCCTTCCTTGGCCTACACTGTTTGTTGCTGCCTTCACTTGGTCTCCCAACTCAGCCCTAGGTAGGAGGAAATATTTTGTTCTCCCACTAGATCTCTATACGATCCTGCCTCTGAATTTCAATCTTTCCCAAAAAAAACTCCAATGCTTATGCATCTGCCCATTTTCCTCATAACCTGTATCCCTGTAACCCAGCAGGAAAGTTTCCAGAGATGACCGCGGTCTGTCAGGGGCTTCATTGCAATTAACACATCCCAGCAGAATGTTTTTCTTTCACCAAATCAGTATATTCCCAAATCAGCCAGAACGTTTCTGATTGACTCTCCCTTTTACTCCTTAGCTGATGGAGATGTGCTGGGTACAAGCAATAGGATTATGGAGAAGGGAATAAGCTGTAGTGTTGTCTATATCCCACATACCTGGAGACGAAACAAATGGCTAAGGAAGGAAAGTTGCTTTGATATGACTCTGATACCTTCGTCCAGCACTTTGCATAAAAAGTCTTAAATTATATCAGTGGTGGCTCCAGTGCACAAAGAGGAGTCCTGACAGTGTGTCTGAAGAAAGGTGTGTGGCACTTTGGTTTGGAGACATGACACTTTCTGAGGTTCTTACCTGCTCTAATTAGACCCTGAACGTGTGACTAGGTGAAGAGGAGAAGAGGAATAATTACTGGCTCCATCTGTATAGACTGCTCCTGTAGCAGACTAGAGGAAGGGTTAGCTCGAGATCCAGACATTAGCACAGGTTCTCTTGAGGTGGGGTTTAGCCCACAGCTACCACCCACACCAGGAACCAGTCCAACCCAGCCCAGCACAAGCTGGAGATGGATGAAGATTCAGGGCTTCTAGGCCCAAAACACATGTCCTGCCCACTGCCACGGGCTGGGTTAATCACTGAATGGGGAAAAGAAAGAACTGCAAATGGAAAATGGCATTTTCAATCTGCTGGAGTGTCTGGGGAGAGGGAACAAAGGTAGACTCAGGGAAAGGCAGTGAGAAGAACGGCAGGGAGCTGGGAATGGCTCCTTGCCTTATTCCTATGCTGCTCCACTCCACACTTAGATAAAGTGGTCCCTTCTCTCCAGCTTTCTCCTTTCTAGTCACACACTCAGTTGGTTAATTCTCTCCTCGTCGAGATCAGAGATTAGATAGAGCCTGGATTTATAGCTACTGAAAATAAAAAGAGCTGCTCCTATCAAGGATTCAAATGATTAAATATCCCAGCATAGAAATACTTTTAACTTCACTTACAGTACAATTTCACTTACACACTGATGCAGTTGACAGCGCTAACAAAAGCTGCTTGAGTAATATGGGGCCTGGAGAGAGAGAGAAAGAAGCTGGAGGAGAGAATAAGAACAAGGGATAGGGACAGAAATGGAGAGAGAAAGAGAGAAATGAGATTAGATAGTGAGATGTGAAGAGAGGTAAGGCAGGGAAAGGGAAGGCAAGGAGGAGGCTGGCTTTCTCTGCCTGCAGCATTAAAAGTACAAGAGCTAAACCAATTAAACAATGAAAGGAAAGCAAAGGATTAAATGAAGGGCTGTGTAAAACAGCTCCTCTAATCCAGCTCATTTACTGCTCTTTATTCTCCATTTCTCTCTCATGTTGATTGTCCGATTCAACAGCGCCAGACCCACAATGCCTTGCTTCTCATGGCGTGTCCCATTCGCTCCTCTTCCTTTGGTTGCACCCATGGTTAGATGGCTCCTCCTATCCAGACAAACACACTTCAGGACAACCTCATCAATGGATCAAGAGCTGTGAAATGGGACTTCCTTCCTACCATCAATACCAGCAGATCAGAGGGACAGTTCCTTTAGACAAAGCCTCTAGGCTGCTACGGTGAGCCAAAGGTCAATGAGGAATTTTCAGGGCAGTTTCTGCTCCTGTCTTCTCTGCAGCTTCTCTGTTTTCCCTCATTCCCTTACTTTTCACAGATTTACACACACAGGAGCCATGAGGTCTGGGTGGACACAGCCACAGTGTGCAGCAGAAGGCTGCACCTCTCACCCAGCACCCAACATGGCTCAGCATCGTACCAGAGGCAGCAGACAGCAGGAAAGGAGCATTTCCAGGCCCTGTGCCCCACTTCCTCCATTGCCCTGCTGGTGCTGGGATCCAGCACATGTCCCCAGACCTGCTGTGTGGGTCAGGGAGTCCTGCAGAAACCATGGCACTTATGGCGCAAGTGACTGGTAGCTAAAATGCAACGAGCAGCAGGCTGATGGGCACTAACATCACCCACTCACCTTCTCCTTCACCCTCTTTCTCCATTTGCCTGATGTTCAAGAATGATTGTTGCTTTTCTGGTTACTTCTTGCTGTTTTGATCTCAGCCTCAGGGAGAGCAGAGGGAAGGCAGAGCAAGCCGTTTGAAGGAAGGACTTGAGCGTTGTTGGGGAAGCGTGGCTCCCGGAGGAGGTTATCTGTGCCTGGTCACTGACTGCAGGGATGCTGTGCTGTTTGGAAATGACTTTTTTTTCCCCTTCAACACTCCAGAGCTACAGATCATTTGAATTCACCCCCTCCTTCCCTTTCGCGAGACAGAAAGGCCCCAGCCATACTTGAAATGAGACAGATGCTTATGGAATTGCGGTTTTGAAAGCATTTTTCAGTTGAGTTCTCTCCTTTTCTACACAGAGTAGTCCAATGTGAGCTGACTAATAAATGCATTATCTTTTTTTTTCTTCCCTTTCCTAGGAGGGTTTGATATGGCAGCTCCATAGATCAGCCTGGTCTCCAGGGATATTTCTGCCCTAAACAAAATGGAAATTGTCTGCCCCCTCACAAGCCCTCAGTGACTCATACAATAAAGAGTAGCCATAAATATTTGGGTAATTACAGTCCGTTCACCTGAATTCCAGAAGAGGCAGAGCACTTGCTCACTTGGTGTCCTTAAAACAGCTGCTGTGTGTTGCTGGTTGCTGCCCGCATGTTGCTCTAAGCACCCAAATTGCCTCCTCACGGTCAGCTTCCAGGTAGCGTGGATTCAGCTCTTCAGAAGGAGTTAGCAAAAGCTGGGAATGTTTCATAACAAAAGGATGAATGTTGTGAAATGAATAGTTAAATGCTGTATTGCTTTATACACAGGACACATAGAGCCTTTTGCCTAATGCCCCATCAAAGGTCATCAAGACTACGCTGTAGCCACCTCCTTGACATGGAGATGAGGAGCCTGCAGCTGAAGCAAGCATCTACTGAAATGTGCTGCAGCCGCGCTCCCCAGTGCAGTGACAATCCTAGAGATTAATGTGTTTTATAATGTTATTATTACTGTGTTGTTGTTAATATTTTACTGCTTGTTGTCACACCCTGTGAGGCTGATCTAGTTATACATATATCTGATCTGGGTGGTCTGCAGCCCTTTGTCTGTTCCCTGGAACAGTTGCACCAAGGCTCATGTCGCAGCTATTTGATGTTGCATAAAATTACTGGAAATACAAAAGTGGATAATATACATTTTAAAAACAGTGATTCAGGGAAGGTTTGGCTGTGATTTCCCTCCCTCCCTCCATCAGCTGAGAGGGAATTACAGGGTGTGCAAGAACACTTAAAAAGCCCTCTTTGAAATCAGCATGTCTGGAGCAGCGCTGCCTGCACGCCCCAGCAGCCTGTCTTGTCTCAGTGGCTCCTCTCTGCTCTTTGATGACCTCTTGCAGAGCAGCTGATGGCCATAGTGACAGGAGGGCCACAGGTTTCCTCTTGCCCAGCCCAAGGCAGCCAAATAGACACAGAGTGGATTTGCATGAAGTCTCTTTTTCTCTTGACTTTCCAACAATCCTCTGAAGAGCATCTCCACTGTGTGAAAAGCAGGCATCATTGGCTTGCTTGGACCACAGGCACACAGCAAGCTGAGAAGTTGTGCTACTCCTGCCAGAGGGAGGGATGGACAGGTCTACAGAAATACATTTGGTCTGGTCAACAGAGGGGAGCTCTCCAAGGAGCTGGTGACTGGCAATCCCAGCGTGGGAATGAAGAGCTCCAGATAACCAAGCCAGGTACCTCTAGAGGTTTGAGCAACCCTAGAGCCTGGTATCAGACCCTGTCAGTCACAAACTTCTTATTACAACCGGCTGCTTTATAAACTCTTCATTCTATCTATTTTTCATCCCCCTCCCTGCCTTTTCCTCCTGCTACTTAAAATTGTTTCTTTCCTTGCTATGGGTGCCAGTGCTTCTAATCAGCACTTTCCTTGTCTAATTGCCTCATTGCGAGCTTCTCCCTGAACCTGTCAGACACGAACTCACACTTCTTGCCTTACTTGTCACAAGAAAAATTGTTCTTTTAAATGTGCCTGTGAGAGGCACAAGGACATTGAATACTCCAGGGAGAGAGAAGGATGGAGGAGTGACTAACTGCAGTTACTCATTACATGATATTTCTTAAAGTTATCTGCCCCCCCTCCCAAACTACCTGGAGATACACAAACAGAGAAAAAAGGAGATTCTTTGTCTCAAAGACATCACAGTCCAAAATATGTTGACACTGAAAAGTCCCTGTGGAAGTTATACCTGCTGTGATTACAGCAGAGGATGAGTGGATTACTCACTGAAACAAGCCATCCATGGCAGGAAGGATTATTTTGCATGTTAAAGGAAGATTTGGGGACTTTAGATACTAATACCCCATTAATGATTAATGTATCTGTCGCATAGGAACCTGCCTGTTGACCTGTTCACTCCCTGTCTCCATCACATCAGATGTGCTGGCAGAGAAAGGAAGTTTGTATGGTTTTGCTGTACCAGCATTGCATTCAGGTAACAGATTTCTGTCCTGTTTATAACTGAGTATAACCTCCCACATTCAAGTCTTCTGTTATCCACCTAAATCAGATTATTTGTGAAGCACGTTGATGTTCACCCCTGGTGATAACAGGCGAGACTTTCAGGCCAAGGTATTTGTGGTTGTCATCTCCTGATGAGAAGATAACAGTGTTCTTCCATGCCACTGTCACATTAGCTTTAGTGCTGGTAGATTTGCTTATCAAAGGGTGGCAGAATGATGGAGGGGGGTTAGATGTTTGTGTAGTTCAGCCTAGTTAAGATAAATGATGACCTTGGTCTTACCTCCAGCTGCTTTGTCTTGGACTAAGCAGGTGACAAGGCTGATGTCACATCACGAGGTCTTGCCTAAAGTAATTGGGAGAGCTCTGACTTCATGGCAGTTATACTGGTGACATATTGGTCTTGTTCTTTACATTTCATCCCAGCAAGAGCAGATTGTCTCTGTGGCACTGGTAAAGCCACTTCAGAGCAGGGTTCTTCTCACCTCTTCAAGTATTAGTCAGGGAACAAAGCTTCATTCACAGTAAGTAACATCTTTGTGCTTCTGTGCCTTGCCAAGAGGTCACAGACTTTGCCTGTTTTCCATTTGTGTTTTGGAGGGTGTTTTTAGGATGGGGCTCAGAGAGGCCCCTGTGGCACTAGTGTTTGCAGAGCTTGCCCTTGGCAGACCTGGCAGGAGGAAGTGTTAAGGAGCTGCTGGTGACTTATACCTGGCATTGCTCTATCCTTGCTGGCTCTGCCATGGGGCAACTTGGAAGAAGTTTCCCCAACTCCTCCTCTGCCTGCCCAGAGTTTCATCACTTATGCTCAGCTTCAGAGCTGGGAGTGCTGGCTTCTGGCAGGTGAGTTGATTACAGAGCAGCTAGGACCTCCTGGTGAGGCAGAAGCACAGAGATGGCAGCAGGTCACAGTTAGAGGGCAGAGTAGAGAGGGGGAGAGATTGACGGGGAGCTTCTGTTAAGGATTTTACCTGTCAAAAAATGACTTTAACCTGCATATTTAGGCTATAAAAATAATGCTTCAATCAAGGCAGGATCCGCTATTCACAAGGACAAAGCTAAGGCAGCATCTTCTCCTTGTCTCAGAAAATTAATTTAAAATTTAAAATGTGCAGAATTTAATAGCAGGAGAGAAAGGAGAGAAAGGGAGAGAAAGTGATGCATGTGTACAGTCTTTAGTCCCTGCCCCTCATGCAATGGGGACATGTCATAGCATTTTTTTCTTGGAGCAAAACATATTCATCCATGCCTTAAAGCCCAGTTAAAGCTCCCAAAGACAATGTCAGTCTCAGAAGAGATTTTACCTTTAAATCACTTTCTGTATTGATTCCCAGTTCCCTGCTGCCTTCCCAGGAAGGTACCCTCCAGTCTTCATCCCACAGAGAACACCCAGTTCCAATCCCACACATCCATGAGAGCCCATTCACCACATCAGGGCTGCTCTCAACTGTCTTCACTCCAGGTTGCCTCCAGGGCTGAGAGCTTTGCCTACCTCCAGACTTGTGCAAAGTAAAACAGAACTGATTTTGATTCTTTTTCTTATTAGGCCAATAATTCTTTACCTACATTTCTCAAATCCCTCTCTGTCTGAACTTGGGACACAAATGACTCAACCTATGCATTTCGTGCCATTTCTGAATCATTAGGCCTCACTTAAGAGGCTTTGCATCACTCCACACTCATCTTTATAATCCTAGCCTAATTCTGGGCTTTGGCCAAATGGCATTCAGGCTTCACTTCTTTTCCTTTACCTTCAGTTCTTCATATGTTACAGAGTTATTCAGGCACTTCCCATTGAGATTAATTGGAAACACACAAAGGAAAATGAAGTTTCCCAAAGGGAAAATTTACATTGGGAAAGATCAAAACATTGTTTGTTTGTTTGTTTGTTTGTTTTAAAACTCAACATGCAATGTATGTATTTGGCCAGAAAAAGACTGATTATAAATAGAACCTATTTTTATATTTTCTATTAAAAATTATTGTTATTCTATTATATTTTCTATTAAAAATAGAAAATAAAAATAGAAATGGGTCAAATAGTTCCATTTTCTAAATGTTTTGCTTGAAAACAATGCAACAAAGCACTAAACGTGTTTTCCTTACAATACACTAAATGCTGCCTCATAAAAACCTGTAAGCTGGACACTTCTACTTTAACAGCTGGGCTCTCTGAAGAAGAATTCCTCTTGTACTTCTGATTCCTGGTGTATCAGGCTCATTACAGGACTCCAGGATATTTTTGGTTATGCTCTTTGCAATTCTGTTAGCTCTATTCTTGCAGCAAGCTGACACTTCTACAACTCTAGCATGGAGCGCATCACTAAAGACAAGTAGGTGTTTAATACTGAATGGCTATGGAAATTATGCAGGGAAATTCAGTAAATCAATGTATTTTGTTTCATGGATTGTTTGCATTTGTAGTTTTTCTTATTTTGCCAAAATTGGAACTAATTGCAATGGAAATTTCCAAAGTAAAATGTGCTTTCACTTTGGAGCCTAGTGAAAACCAGCATGACATTTTAACTGTGCCCAGGTTGCATTTCTGCCTTTACAAGAGGTTTTGGCATCTCCATCAGAAGTCCATGGTGGTGGGATAAAAATCTGACCCACTCCAGTGACTCCTACGAGTTACAGGACTGTTGTCTTTTTAAGATGTGCCTAATAAAATGCTTCTCATCTTCTTCATAGCATTCAGTGACTCCAAGGGGACCCCAGACACCCCTGTCTCCATAGAATTGTCACCAGTCCTTTATGTATTACCCATGGCTCACATCCATTTTCCCACTCTGGGAACTATGATAAAGACAAAAGGCTTCATCAACATCAATGCTTTTGTGGGAATATTTATCACCAGTAGGATACATATTGATTTTGAACCAGTCTTGTTTGCCTGAACTCTGAGGCTGGCAGTCTGTGGACATCATTTCAATCTGTTCAGCACTCTCAGGTTTTAGGTTGCCCTCTTTTTATTTTTAAGGCATGTAATAAAGCACAAAATTAATTCCATGTCTGATTTATGCCCAAAGCTACCATTCTGTGTTCTTCCAGCTGAGGTTTGATTGGATTTCATTAGATTCTTTCCAATAGAGGCAGATAATTTTCTTCAGGTTGAAGTTTGAGTGTTTGTGAGGTTGTCTGGGGTTGGTTTGTTATTGTTAAAAAGCTGAAAAATGCATTCTTCTATTTGTCTGTATGGAGCTATTCAAGCAAAAATAAAGCACATGCCTTTTTAAAGTCAAAAGCACAAGTTTTGCAAAAACAAGCTGTTCTGTCATTCTTTTGTTAATCATTTTTGACTATCCTGTGTCATTAGAAGTATTGCCATGAGATGCTTTTGGCACATTTATAACCAATCCAGCAAATTATTTACCTATATAGACTCTTGCAGGCCTGCATTTACTAACAAGTCTAGCTGAGCAACTATCATCTATAAAAAGAAATACACTAAACATGCCTAGATGGGCTGGCAAACACTTATCCTACCTGATGCTTCCAGAAGGAAATAAAATATTCCCCCCTGCTCTGTTGATCCTACCTTTGAGAACAGATAGGCTTAACAATATGACTGGGAGTTAGCAAACTCAGGTTCTGCGAGGCCAGATAACAGGGACTGCAATAACACACGTCATGTTGTCAAAGCAGAAGCCTGCACCCACCCTTCATTAAATGCTCATGGTCTGATTCCTACTGCCTCGCTGCCAGAGTGAGTCCTTGCTGCTCTTGATCATGTTACCCCAGCTTAAAAGGAGTTTGAGTGTGGCCCTGACAGGATGGAACATAAGAAAAGGAATAAAAAGAAAGTTTAAAAGAAGAAGAAACAGTGAGATCAGAAGCTGGGGAAATAACCAGAGTGATAGGGAAAAAGCAACACATGGTGATAACAGAGTGGAATTTTAACTCAGGCTTAAATACTTTCCTATATAACAAGACTAAACTGTCCTTGATGTTCATCTGGGCTCCACCAGCTAAAGAGAAGTGCCTAAAACATTTTCTAACATGCTGCAGTTGTTTAAGGAGCCAAAACAGCACGTGACCCAGCTGGGTACATCCACTGCTGTAGCCCAGCCTGTACCGTGCATGCTTCCGTCCTGCCTGTTGCAAGAAGGAGTTTCATAGGAATCACCAATTTCTTTAAGGTCTGAGATCCCAGCTTGCGGCTAATTATAGAAATAAATAACTAGTGACTGGAGCCATCTGTTCTTTATTTGGCAGTGCCTTTCTTCTCCATGAAATTAGCACACCTGCAACCTCTGCCTCTTCCTGCGGATGGGTCACTCTGCCCTCTAAACTGCAGGCGAATTGCTGGAGCTCTGGCAACTCTCTGGAGATGCTGCTACTTCTCCTCCTTCTCCTCCCCTCCAGGGGAAAATAATTAATATGCTCAGTTGAGTTTCATTACTTACTCAGATTGAGGAAAAGCAGTGACAAGGAGTTACAGGAGTAAATAGTTATTTGTCACTGTGGGTTGAACCTCATTATCAGTGCACAGAGCAGATGGAGGGTTGGGCTCTGGCACTCCAACAGCCAGGCTGCACCCAAGACAGCAGAACAGGAGCATTTGTATGAGGGAGACACGCATGCAGCAGCAGTGTCTGTGATGGGGAGCCCAAGGGGTGAAGCATGGTGGCAAAGGCTTACGTCTTTCCCATCAGATGGGATCAACACAACCCAAATCCAGACAATTAAACGAGACTTTTCCCATGTCTTCAGCAAGGATAAAATCAGGGCGTAATGTCAGAAATCGTATTCTTCTCTCTGTTTTTCTTTCCCGCTCTCTCATTTCCCTTGTTTTAATCCCTCACATTGAGGTGTTCGGTCCAACAATGATCATGGGAATGAATTTTAAAAGGATTATTAATTTCACTCTTTTTTTTTTCCTTTTTGAGTTTGACTTTTAGCTTAAGTCAAAAATCTTTCAGGTCTTTAGAGCCATAATTAGACATATTGTCCTTAACCAAATGCCACGTAATTTGTACGCACTTGAGGTAAATCTTTTGCTGGAAAGGTTGGCAAATATTGAAATATGGAATAAAAACCAAAGGAGGCATGAACTGAAAAAAAAAACCAACCCACACAACTATTTTAAATCTTCTAAATGACTTTCTCTTCCCCCTCTCATTAGTAAATATTTTACTTATTCTTGCATTGAACAAATCTTCCTTTCTGGGCCTCTGTGTGTCTTTTTCTCTCATTAACATGCTTTTTCTGCCGCTTATTTGAACTAGTGATAAAGACCTGGTTATTTTTCAAATTCACATCCTATACAAGATCCAGATGCAGGAACCAGCACCGGGAGAAATAGCACCGTGTTAATTCCTTCTGGGCAGGGAGGGGGTTTTTTCCTCCTACTTTTAGATGAGAGGGAGTTTTCTTTTGGGCTGAAAGCATTCAAAGGAAGTGCAGCACTTTGGGAAATAGCACAAAAAGGGACTTTAGCGGAAGAGAGAAATGAAAAAGGATGGAGAAGTCGAGCAGTGACAGAGGCAGTCAGAGGATTTACAAATCCTTTTGCCTGACAATGTAGACAGCTCTAGGAGGCTGCCTTCTCTTTCAAGATAAAGTCACTTGTCATTCTGTTAGAGAAAGACAAGGGATGTGTCAGGACTTATTTGAAATGTAAAGTATTGTTTTTAGCTTCTTTTTCGCTCATTATTGTAGCAGCAAAGGACTCTTTTCTGTGCTGATGGAGAGGCTGCACTCGCCGCAGGTAAGGAGGGCTCAGAAATTCCCAGCGCTGGGATAGACCAAAAAGAAAAAAGGAATGCGGGGACTCACAGTACTGAAGGCATAGGACAAAGGAATAGATTTGCAAAGGGAATGAGGGGAAACGGGGATAATCAGTAGCTCTGTAGTGCTGATCAGCTCCAGAAGTCCTGCGGGTGTATAGGGCAGGAGGGAGGTAAGGGACAGGCTCATAATCAGGGATCCCCTAAGGGCATGGGTCTGCACACATAAAGAACCCCCAGAAGATGAAAATGAACCCTAAAATGAAGGGTATCAGTGCATCAGCTATTTGCCTATCATAAGGCCCCAGATATTCCCTCTCTGCTCCTCCCCCAGGCCCCAAGGCTGGGTTTCTTCGGTGTTCTTCCTGCACTAAAGAGGAATACTCCTCCCAGAAAATTCCTCAGTGAAGTTTCTCCTCTCTTCACCAGTGTTGTTTGGAAGCACCACGTGAATGCCAAGTGCAGCACAGTGACAGCATTGGTCTGTACAGCAGATTTTCAGTGTATTCCTACTATCTGAATAAAAACTCCCAAATTCATTCTTGGCCAGCTCAGATACTCCACCTGCCTTCCCTTTCCCGGCTCAGTCCCTTGCTCCCAGTGCAAAGCAAGTTTGTATTCAGCACCAACCTGCTACAGAGATGTGCTGCTGTTGGGCTTTGAAGCCCAACAGCCCAAGAAACTCCAGACCCTGGAGAAGTTGGCTTCCAGCTCCCCAAGGGCACGCATTCCCTGCTATTCCATGGATGGTAGGCAGTGCTCTAATGTTCACAGCTATCCCAGCTTTCCTTCTTTAGGCTCCCACTGTAATGGCTGCAGTTAGCAAAATAACACCGGTGGCAGATAAGCATCTGGTAACCCATGGCAACCAAGTTCCTTTAGAAAATGGTCTTCCGGTAATTTCATAAATAAACGGGCTGTTTTGTTGTTGTTGTTGCTGGAAATGGGAGAAAAAAACCAGGACAAGAGGCTAGAGAAAGGCACGGCTTGTGTTTGTGTACACACGTGTGACCAGGTACCAGAGGCACCCCTGTGTGCTGCAGAGGGATGCTCTGCTGCATCCTCAGAGTGGATAACGTGTGCTTGCACTCCTGTGACCACCTTTATTTTTCCACCTTATCACTTTACTTAGGGTATAGGGGCTTGGATATCCCACCAGCAATTTCCTCTGAATCTAGCAGGCAACTGCTAAAAACCCCAGTGACAAGATCAGGCTGGCAGATGAGATTAGATAGACATATAGACAGGGCAGCGGACAGTGAGACGGGTATTTGTGCAAGTTGCTGTTACAAGATGAGGCTGATTATATTCCATTCTGGATCTGATTAGATTGCATAAGTAGACAGACCAGCAGAAATGAGCTGCCTGGTAGAGCAGGACATTTAACTAAAGGTCAGACAAAATTGCCCTGGAAACTGGTAGACACAGCAAAGTGTGGAGGTGGAGATGTTAGGGCTGGTTTCTGTTAGAGACATGGGAATAGAATTTAATTGCTAGACTTTTTGAAAGCTTTGTGCATGCCTCACCTCCAAAGTGCCCTGCATAAGCATGCCTATTCTGCAGCATGCACACTGCAGTGCTCCCCTTATAGCATAGGGATAACCATGCCAGCACCCCAAGCCCTCAATGCACAGCCATGGGCACTCCAAACCCTTGCTGCATAGCCACAGGCATCCCCTGTGGACCATCTCGGCATGTATCCAGCTGACGTGAGCCACAGAGGAAGGAAAGCACAATCTTCCCTCTGCTTCTGGGATGGCAAATCCAGCCAACAGCCTCATAACAGGGAAATACTCTCCCTGTCCATAAATGAAAGCAATCGACCAAGTCAAAACTGCAGGGGAACTGACATTCACAGGCTATGTTGACAGCATCTGTGTTATTTTTTCCTATATATTTTTCCTCCCCTCTAAATTAACTTTTCCTTTAAATACATTTTTCCAGCAGGCCAAATAATTGGATTTTTCTTTGTTAAAAGAAGGGAACATAAATTACTCCTGTTGGGTGCAGATTAGGTTATGGGATTTCTTTTCTTCTGTCACTGTCAATGCCCCAGTGTCAGAGAGCTTTAATATTTAATGCATTCCTAATTAGTCTCCATTGGCCCAGGGCACTTAACAAAACCTGACACCAACCATCGAGTCAAGTTCATTTAGAGAGCACAATTTCCCAACAATTATTTCCATACTGCAGTTGGAATACCCATGAAATTCCTTTCCCAACCCCCATCCTTGCTCCCACCTTCCCACAGTCGCAAGTTATTTTTATACATATA
>NW_009935966.1:0-7130 GCF_000696875.1 Nestor notabilis
GCGAGGCTGCCACCGACCCGGTGACAAGCTGTGTCACTTGCTTCGACATGGCCCAGGCCGCGGGGGCCCTGAGGCAGCGCTGGGGCGGCCGAAGCCGTGTTCCTGGTTAGGGCCGAAGCCTGAAAGCGCGGCACTAACCACGGATTTATTCCCTCTCTTACATGGGAGGAGTGGGGGGGGTGTGAGGGGGAGCACAAAACCCGATTCTTTTTGTGATGCAGAAGGAAATCGCACATGCTCTGTGTCCAAGCAGTTTGCTTTTTGTTCTCTACATCAACTTGAGATTTCTTCAGTAAATGTGTTTTTATGGTGTCAGATTTGGCCTTGCCTTAGCTTTACGAAATGATTCTGGTACAGGGAGTTTGTCACGTTGTGTGGATCCTTTTCTGTTCAGTATAATCCTTAGGACTTGCCTGTTTGTGACTTCCTATTTTTATTTTAAATAAATGCAAGGCTGCTCCTCACCTCCTGCCAGTTACTGAATTCTGTTAGTACACTCCAGAGGTGTTTATTAGAAGCATCTGAAATACTGTTTACCACTTACAGTTCATGTGGTTTTTGTTTCAATGCAGGAAGTATGTAAATATTTTCTTGTGTTCCAGTTTATTCTGCTTCTGCAGAGCCTGTTGAATTTGTAGGATTCCATTTGGTGTAAGAAATAACTCCATATTGTAGACAAGCTGCTGTTCTTGCTTAAGCCTTACCTAACATTTTACTTTGAAACAGAAATCACTAGAACTGGAGGGAGGAGTGATTTTAGCATAAGGGCAAAGCAATGTTGGGGTTCTTTAGGTTGATAGATTTTTTTTTTACATCCATTTTGATTTTTTTCTGGATGTACAGGGCCAGCTCAATTTTACTGTTCTCCCTACTCACACTATACATGGAAGGGTTGTTAGGATGCACAGAATGGCTTTATTAACATTCTTGAAACTTTGAGTTCCTACAGCCTCAAGCTGAAATAATACAGTGAGGCTCATCCAGTTCAGGAAGAGCTTGGGAAGTGTCACTCCAGTTTGCTGGCAGCTTGTGCCTGCAGCATTACTGAGGGAAAGAGCTATTTCAAGAACTGCTTTCCTTAGTAGCAGGCTGTGTCTTGAATATGAACCATGGCTAATTGTGTCATTCCCAGCTCTTGTGCCTGCAGGTTGGTACCTGCCTGATGCAATGCCATTGCTCTTGTTTTGAAAATGCCAGAAGCTCACCCATGTTTAGTCAGCATTTACCTGGAAAATCTAACTGTATGTGATTACTAACTTCCTGGGGAATTTCTGCATCTTCCTTCATCTGCATTCATTCTCTGCCCTTTAGTACTTCACGTCCAAGATCTCCTGCTTTTCTGATGAAGGTTTTTGGAAGTCAGATACTGAGCGCTATTAGGTTTATCTGCCTTCTGAGAAGAGCCAGCCTATTCCTTGCCCTTATCCCTCGTAGTCTGGCAGATTCTTCATCAGTTGTAATAGCAAGCTGTGTTAAGTTCTGGCCCGTGGGTTGCTATCCCTGCTGTCTGAAGAGTTTTTTGTACATCAACTATTTCAGAGATATACAGCAATTATATCTGCATAAAAACTCCATCCTAGCAGCTCTTGCTTGTCTTACTTCTTTACAATTGAGGGAATGCTTGAGGGAGTGACAGCATTAGCATTGCAAATGCTGCTTCCTCCTGTGCTTGTACATGCTCTAGAAATACGTGTAACAGAAGTAAGGAACAGCTACTGCTGCTACCTGCACCCGCGAAGGCCCGCACAGAACTGTTGGCCTTCAGCTTCCATGCTAGAGTCGCAAGAAACCAAAGTTTTGGCTCAGTGGTTGTATTATTTTGACTTACTGAATGGTGTTTGTTTTGTTTTGACTTGCTGAACTCCACTGATTTGTTTGTCTAACTTTAAACCCTTGTTCATCCATCTGGCTGTAGTTCAGATGCCCAGTACTATCTTTGTTGTACTCAACCTTGAAATTTCAATATAGTATGAAGCTCTGCTGCTCTACAATACTACCTGCCCTTGAGAGATGCACACAGATTGAGAAAAGGTCCATTTTTTGTTCAAAGGTTACATTTACTGTTCATAAAAATGGTTCAGAACATGGCTTTTGTTCTTTCAGACTTTTTGCTGAAATTTAGAAAGAATCTTTGTTCTGTCATGACTATAGATGTTGCTTTTTTTGTACTGAAGGGTATTTGAATTTAATTTAAAACACCCTCTTCTGCTGCTTGTCCAAGTAATCATCATTCTTCAGGAATTAAGTGAGATATGCCTATTCTAGACATACTTAGTATGAAAAATAAACAGCTGCTCAGCTGAGTGATCTCAGTATTTTCTGATTAACAAAAGTAACCTTGAAAAGAAGAGCAGAATAAACATGGGGCAAGTAGGGAGTTTTATGTTTCAGATTGTATTAACATTCAGGTATCTCTGTGCTGAACAACTTAAGTTTTGGTATCTAAATTAAACCTAAAGTGAAGTTCCCCTTATTTAGGTTATAAAAACTTAGGAACTATCAAGTCTTGATGTCTTTCCAGTATGGTTCTTAACAGGTGAAATACAGAAGTAGCACAGAGACAGCTCTCAGGAATGGCACAGTTAACACGTGTTGCTTTAGGGGAGATCTGTGATAGAATGGATTCCTGAAGAATTATTCCTTAACTATCCCTGTGGATAAAGTTGTGAGTCATAAAGGTTTAGAGCTGCATTTCTTAACATAAAGCTTTGTTTTTAGAGCCGCTTCAGTTCCAGCCTTCCCACTTTTTGCTGTCAGCTGAGGATTTCAGTGTGCTGTATGGAGGTGATACTAAGAGGTGAGGTATGTTTGAAAGCACTAGAGTGCAGTGATCGGTTAGAATGTGCTGACCAGGTAACACAGAGGAGGGCTGCTGTGCTGGTAGCAGTGCCACAAGTTCTGTCACAGGCTGTTTTCTGTACACTCTATAGTTCAGGTAGTGTGCATAATTGTTTGGTCTGTCAGCTATCACCCCCCCCCGAATTTAAAACTTTCTGTTGACATCACTGAACTTGTCAAATTCTAACAAAAGATAAGCCAAATCACAGATTGTTTGGAATGTGAAAGATACCTTTGTCTGTATTAATATGCATCAGAATTAGAAGCTTGTATGTGTCTCAAACATCAGCAGGTAAAGTAGAGGAGAAAGTAGCTTGGTCCGATTCTGTGAGGAATACTACTTGCCTTTACTGAGATATCAAAGTAATCCTTACTCTCTCCGTTAGGTATTTAGAATTAGATTGCTGTTCTGCAAGCTTCTGACATAACTTTGTGGTGGTATGTTTTGTTGTTTTGCTTTGTTTTGTTTTTAAACAACCCCAAAACCAAACACAGAACAAATCATAAGAAAACCACCCAAAACACCACCACCAAAGTACATTGGGAGGTGAGAGAGATGTTTGCTGTGCCAGTGCATTTTTTTCCACTTTTAGCAGTGAAATATCCTTACCTGTAGTATTGGAAGGAATGTTGTACAGATGATGCAGTTTGGAACGTTAGGGAAATTCCAGGAGGTTGGTGAAGTCTTAAAAGGAGATGGAGTGGATAACCATGGCAGCTAGTAATGTATGGCTAGTACTACATGGTGTTAATACAGCTATAGTTTACATTTTTACCAGCTCTCCCATTTGTTCTTAGTATAGGATTGAGTTAAGGAGAGAAAAATATGTAATTAATCCTAGTAAATAAGACTTCAAGGAAAAAAGGCTTGTTAAATTTGTTATTCCACTTTGTTAAATGTATTTCTCTTGATGCTGAGGACCATAGGGAATACAGAAAATCACTATTGCTATCAATAAATGCCATTCATTTCAGCAATAGGCCAGGGGTCTACAAGTCTGAATAGTTTCCATGGATATTCAGCAAAAACTGGTAACAACTTGTCACAATTTGTTTTCTTTCCTGATTTTGTTGGTGCAAAATGTCTGTTGATTTAAAACTTCTGCATGATGAAACTGTGGTTCATGGAGAGGCAATCAGCACAAAGGTGTAGCCATTGCTATCATCAGGTGAAGTAGGTACATTAGGATGTGTGTGCTAAGGCTGCTGTTGTACAGCTATACACCTGGGAGCAAGGCAGTTTAAATCAAGGCACATAGTGTCCTGAAAAGCAGCAGCTGAGCTGCATTTTGGAGTCACAGTGGATAAACAGCTTGAACATTAGTTTCCAAGGTGATGCTGTGACCTTGGAGCTAATGTAGTTCTCAAATGCATTAGTGGAATGAGTAGAGATTTCTGCCTGTGTGGGGTGAGTTGAAGTCATTACGAGCACGCTATGTACAGTTCTGGCATAAGCACTTAAAAGCTCCCAAAATACTGTCTGCAAGGAGGATTGATCTCCAGTTTGATGGAGACGTAAGTAATAGTAACATGCGGTGAAGTAGTAAGAATTTACTGTGCAGTTCTTGGGAAAAGTGAGAGGTGACTTCATAAGAGTTCTTTGGATATCTCCCTGACAAGATAATACTGGATATTAGTGAGCTTTTTTTAATCTTGCTGAAAAGCACAATAGGAATTTGTAGCTTCAGAGATAAGTTCAAATTAAAAGTCTTTAGTTTTTCACAGTGAAGGTGATTAACCATTGGATTATGATATGAAGAGCAGCTGTATATTTCTGAATTTCTTAACAACTTTGAATCAAGATTGGGGGGGGAAGTCACAAAGTTGCTTCAGGCAGCTGCAAGGTACTGAACTTCTTTTGTTTCATATATGTTTAGAGAACTGTATTTCGTAAGAGGTCAGACTTGGTGATGAAATGCGAGGTGATCAGGAAAAGGATGGGGAGCAGCTCTTCTTCTCTTTCACCAGCTTCCCTCTTTTTAAACAGAGGTAGGGTTAGGACTTTTCCTTAGAAATCTAGAACATGATCCGGCCATAAAATCATTTGGAGAAAGCAAGCAGGTATTGATAGCTGTATTGGAGATCTGTCAAAATAGTGTCCCATCTATGTTGTCCAAATGTGTGACCAAAAAATCCTTATCTGTGGCTGTAGCATTAGTGAGGTGTTGGTAGGATAAATGTTTTTTCTTCTCTGCAAGGGCATGCTGTTGGCTTGTGTTCAACTTGGTATCTACTGAGCAGCCCTGGGACCTGGTCAGCAGTGCTGCTCTCCAAACAGCCAATCCCAAGCCTGTATTGCTAAAGGAATTCTTCCTTCCCAATTTGCAGCATGGAAAATACACAGTGGGGGTGTGAAGCAAGGTGCTTTTCATTGACTCTGCTTCAGAAAATATACCTCTGTAAAACCTTTTAATTTTTTGTTAGATAACATTTATTGAATCATATGTTATTGCATTTTTATGTATGTGTGAAATTATTTTACATGCAGTGATTCTCATTTTAAAGTGAATACTGAGTAAGATACTGGCTTAATCAGGAATTAAGCTGGGGAGAGAAAAGCTGTGGAAGGAGGAGTAAACAACACTTAATTTTGAGCTCTGATAATGTATCTTGCGTGGAGACTTGACACAAGTGTTTGAGGCTTTAGAGCTCTCCAGAATATTGCAGTGAGTAGCCTGATGGGCTGAGCATCTCTAGGTGGAGATTCCTGAAAGCTGCAAGTACTTTTCATGTATCACATGTTAAAAAGGTGGGAAGGGGAAAATGTAAGCTTGAGAACTGTCTCAGCTGCAGAGCTAAGTTGCATATAATCCATGTGCTCCTCTGGATGGGAGTTTCAGCAGAAGCACCTGATGCTTGAGTTTGGCAACTCGGGTTTCTCCAGTGTGTTTGTAAGGAGGCAGATAGGGTAGCTCTGCTGCTACCACTTGTGATTTGCAGCAGCTCAGTCTGTGTCCAGTCTGCTGCTCAGTGCTGTGGGTTCCTAGCACTCGCACAAGGACAGCTTTTTTAGGTATATATGGTGACCCTGTAGCTTACAGGAGGAAGAAATGGGGGGAAAATACACCACAGTTGATGGAAAATGTGTTTTGGTAAGAGACTGTAGGTTCAGAAATGGATCATCAGGATCAAAGCTTGAAGTCCCTAATCACATGGCTGGATGTTGGGATAAGGGTGGTTAACTACAGACAGGACTGATTTCTGTCCCTACACAGTGTTTCCTGCTTGAGCTTTTGGAGACAGACTGCTGAACTAAATGGATACTCCTCTGTCCTTGTAGGGCTTCTTTTTTATGTTTGTGTTGGAGAATGGACAATTTTACTTCCCGGCCTATTGATAAAAGCTATACAAATGAATTTACTTTTGGTGTGTTGGGAATAACACCAAACCATTTAGGGAAGTAAAAGTCATCGCTTCCCTGGAATATTAAGGGAACTGTTGTTACCTCATTTCCTTCCAGTTGTGTACTGGCAAGTAGATCACCAAGTGATGAGGTAGTCACCTGGATTTGCTTAGTGGGGGCAACTAGATGCAAGTGGATGTGGAAGAACTGCAGCTCTGAATTTGATTTAAGCCTTTGTGGGCTTAATATTTCGCAGTTAAGTGGAGGCTTTCTGAAAAGGTAGTTGAGATCACAAGTAGTAATGGCAGCATTTGGATATTTGTAAACATGTTTTACTCTTCTGAATTGGAGCACTAAACTTTATATGTTTAAAATCATTGTAGAGGGAATTGAATTCCCTCATTATTTAGTGGTGAAAGATCACTGCTCTGGACTGGCTCCTGGAAGAGCTTTTCACTGCTATGGAAAAAATGAAATGAACAGTAGTGATTTTTTTTTTTTACAATTATTTCAGCTTTTTCTGTTGTTCCTCTCTCTCCTGGTATGCGATCTGCAAAGCTGTTTCCTTGAAACCACCTCGAACATCCAGAGATGTAATATAAAAACAGGAAATGCTACTGGATTTAAAATGCCCCAGTTTTGGGTTGCACATACTTGACATAGGTGTAACAATACTACATTTTAAAATAGTAGCTTTCTCCTGTGTGCTAAACTGTTTGCAGTGGAGGTGCAATATAAACTAATTTTTGCTTTTCCAGTATGTACAGTGAGAGAACCCTTCAGAGGCACTTCAGGCATTTTCAGATTGCAGGTTGGAAAAACTCAAATTTTTGAAGACAAGTAGTTTCAGTCAAAGCTTATCAGATTATTAAAATCTTTTTTCTTTTCTTTTCTTTTTGGAGGATAGAAGTTGTTAGTGTTATACAGGATTACTGCTGAGCCTCTAACT
>NW_009935966.1:7161-14094 GCF_000696875.1 Nestor notabilis
TTTGAAGAGAGGTTTATCGCTTCCTGTGGCGATACTGAATACTCAAATGGTACTCGCTGATTACTTGGTCCTTGCCTATGTTCCACATTAATGTGCTCTTCTACTTCCTGCTCAGGAATGACCACTGTTGACTCCTACCTACTCTGAGCTACTAGAGCATTATACGAGCCTAGAGTAGTTTATACTTCTGTAGTGTGTGTGGTGATAGTTTTATCCTGTTGAAGCAGCTGCATCCTCTCTCTTTTCTACCAGTGTTTTGACCTACATGAAGAAAAATTTGGCAGCTTCTGTGACTGTATGATAGAGCAGATTATCAAATATTCAAATGGCTGACTTGCCTGATGTGACGTCTGTAATGTTCTTGGAGACACCTGCTTTGAGTGGCATATGCAGACAATTCCTTAGGGATGTTTTCTCCAGCTCCACCAGATTCAAAGAAGGGAGATAGCAATGAATGCTTGTCCTGCTCTGTTATCAGTCTGGCTCTCCCTGATTAGAAGTACTGGATCCAGAGCAGTTGTTTGTTGATATGATGTGTTACCATTTGTCCTTGTCCCAGAGCTGCCTCTTCAAGCAGGCTGTCCTGTGCTGACAGCCAGGGAACCTTTTCAGCCACCTTCTGGCACTCAACATATAATCTCTTCTTGAAATTCTGGAGAAAAGAGTACACTATAGTCCTTATTTCTTCAAAGACTGGTCTGTCTTTTTCATTAGTTTAGAATTACTCATTGAGGTCTTTGGGTTTTCTCCTGCCAGTTAAAAAGTAGTGAAGTCCCTTGTCAGTGTTGCTTCCACCTTTTCTATGTGATGTTCATATAGGAGCCTTGCCCGAGGTAGGTCTTTGTACAGCCCTTCTTTGACTTAATGTCACGTGTGGGTTTGTGTCTCCTGAACAGTGATACACTGCGCCTGTGCTCTTTTAATGCTGGTCTCTTAAAAAACTAGGTGACTTTGTATAGTCACTGCTCTGTAAATGCTACTCACTAATAGGTTGTCGAGAATAACTCTATTTCTGCACATCAGCTGAAGAACTGGTCGGTGTTTGAGATCCTGCAGAAGGGTACCAAGTCCTCTAGAACTTGTATGGAAGAGAACACTGAGACCAATAAATTTCTCTTTCCTAAGAACGTCATAGTTATAACTTCATAGATGAAAAAAATCCCTCACTTTGTGTTTGAAGTTAAAGTATAGCCTTCATTTTCATACGGTGCCAGAGAATATTTTACCCAGTAAAATAATTTGGGTTGGAAGTGACTTATTGTGGTACCGTGGTTCAAACTCTGGCTTAGTGCAGGACTGGCTTTGAAGTTAGATGAAGTTGTTCAGGGCTGTATTCAGTGAATATTTTCAGTAACTGAAAGATTATTTTCCACAGTATCTCTGAGCAACCTGCAGTGTTTGACCACTCTCATTGTTGCAGCTTGTCTGTTTCATTGTGTCTTTTCTCTGTGTACCTCCCAGAGTGTGGGTCAGCTTCCCATTGCTCCTCTGTTAGGTAGTTGAAGGTAGCAGCAAGATCTCCTCTTAGCCTCCTCACAGCTGTTAGTTTGCTCTTGTAGGTCTTGTTCTCCAGCCACCTCATCATTTTGGCAGCCCTCTAATGAGCTTTTTCCCCATGTGTACTAACCTCGAAAATAGGCATGTTGAGCACTTGCATTTCCAGTTTATCCCTATTTTCCTTCAAGCTTATCAAACCTTGCCCATGTATCAAAGATCTGATTGGAATGTAAAGTCATGCAAGGTATTTTATGCCAGAAAATAGGCTGATACTATAACAGAAGTAAGCCATCTTTCCAGTAAAGGAGGGGAGGAGTGGCTCTCCTTCCCTCTGGGACATTGGCATGGAGTCAGTCAGAAATGTCTTGCGTTTCTGAAGTATGTGCGTCCACAGTGCTAGGAAGCTTTGCTCCCTGGGTTGTACGTCAGTAGGCTTATAGTCTTTGAGTGGTATAAGGGCTGCTCTACTTCACATCATCTCTTTTTAAAAACTCCAGATTTTAAAATAAAAAAACCCAACCAAAACTTACTTCCTTAAGCAGAGTCAACACCTTCTAATGAGAGAAGAGTGATGGTTGTGCCTTGCATTGACTCACCATCAGCTGTAATCTGCAGGTACCCCTCTAAACCATTCTGAATTTATTTTGCCTTTAGTGTGGAAACAGACTATGGTTATTATCACTTTGTTTCTCTTTTCCTCTTTTTGTTCAAATGAGATCTTTCCACTGCTAAGTCATTTGCCAAGGAGAAGATTGGGTTTGAAAACTGGAAGAAAAACTATTTCTTGATCCAAAATTTCAGGAAAACCAAAGTTAGAATAAAAGACTAGCAGTAGGCAAAAGGCTGCCTTCATTCAATGAAGTGTGCTCTGTTGAGCAGTCCTGGAGTATTTGGCCAGTGCTGAGACCTATGAGGTGATAGTTCCACATGGGAGGTGTTTGCTTCGCATCATGTGTCTTCTGACTGGAGAAGTCCTTCACTCTTAAGGCTCTTCTGTGTTAATTTGCAAGTTGTTAAGTTTTAGGAAATGGTAGTCTCCTCCAGGGTTACAGGTCAGGAATAAAAACTTAACTACTGGCAGTAGCTGGTTTACATGCTTACCAGCACTGTGGGCAAGCTCTCACCAGTACAGAACCTGGCAAGGATGAGCCTGGGTCAGCAGTCTTAATGTGCCCTTAGCAATGGCACACACCCCACGTGTTCTCTAAGCATCCCCTTTTCTGGTCAGTGAATGTATAGAACAGATGTGATTTTTGAAGAGTTAGTGTGAAATAAAGAGATCCATTTCAGACACTTTTTAAAAGCTCGCTATCACTGAGTATCCTCAGCTCTACAAACTTCTCATCAGTGGTGTACTTTGAAGCTGATAAACAATTAAAAATAGACTTGTGTAGGAAAAAAAATGCAGCCAGAACCCAGACTTGGGTGTCTTGTACTAAATAAATGACAAAACCAGGGAGAAAAGTACTTAAATTCAAAGGGTGTAGAACTAGAGTGAAATTCAACACTGCTTGGTCACATCACTGCATGCGGCAGGACTGTATGCCTCGCTTGAGAAACACTCCTGTGGAGCTGCTTACTGCTTCTAGTGTTTGTAGCATGTATGCACACTGAGGACTCAAAAAGATTACAGATGAGAAGCAATGTACTACCTTGTAAATATTTTAGTTCTGTAAGTGTATTTTAAGCTTTTAATTGATAAGGATAACAAAGGTAGCTCTGCAACTCTGCCATGCGCTGGCTGTTCCTCCTCAGGAAAACAAGGTTAGAATCATGTTAGAGCCCATTTTGATACTTTATCAGTAGCGCTACTTGTTGCATTAACAGTACTGAGAAGGTTATACTTGCCCTAATCTACACCCCTTTAACAATAAAAGCTGCTTTTGTGTTGTGCTTTGGTATTCCACAGCACAAGAGAGAAGAACCAGCTGAAGTAGGTATAACCACCTCCAAAATGTCATGTTGCACTCTTCACTTGACATGAGGCATACAGAGGTTTAGGTTGTAAGAACTGAAAATGCTAAAGAGTTTGAGAAGAGGCAGAGAGAGAGGAGTTTGTAAAATGAGTTCATTCTTCCTCATGAGAAGTATTAAAGCCAATTAAAATACTCTTGGTTTTGTTTAAGGCTTTTTTGGTAAGTGAAGAGGTCGTCAAGCAGTTATCAATGCTGCTCATAGACATGTGGGGTTACACGTTTTCTGTTAAACAAACATTACACATTCAAACAGTGCTTCCCCCCCGCCGCTCCTTCTCTTCCCATTCACTTTTGTGTAGTTTCACTAGTACAACTCATCTGTTCCAGAGTGTGTTCTGACATCAAGAGCTGCATGAAGAATAGCCAGCATGAAGAGAACAAATCAGTCCAGGCAGAAGTGCAGAAGCATCAAGAACCTAAATGTAAATTAAGGGGTTTAAAGTGTGGTATGCATTCCGTGTGAGGCAGTAGTTGCCTGAGCGCTTAAAGCTTGCACTGTGCTGGGAGAAACTCTCTGGGCCTGCTTACCTTGTGGCTGGCCTGAGCGTTGGGCACACCAGAGACCTGGTCTGGATGGAAATAAGTATCTTTTTGGCTGGGTGAGTTCTGGCCTGGATTAGTTTCCTGCCCAGTTAGGTGCAATCTTAGAAATGCTTGTGCTAACGTGAGGGATAGCTGGGGTGACGTGGTTAGGAACAGTGGGCAGCTTAAGAGTGAAGATGACTTTTCGGACTGAGTGTGTTTGAAAATGAGGCCTTATTCCTGCTGGAAAGGGTTTTTTCCTCCAAGGTAGAGTGCCTTTGTAGGATTTTTATTTTTTCTTCATCTGCATGAAAGGTTGATTTTTAATGGCACATTTAGGGCTCAGTGTATGGTGAGTCCAAATGAATTAGATGAGTGTTTAAAATGTATTAAACTAAAAACTTTAGCATGAAGGCCACTGTATAGGATTCACCTGGGTTTGATTCTGTTTACATCTGTTCCAACACTTACTAATTTGGATAAACTTCCCTGTGATCTGTGATTCCAAAGCAAGGATAACTTAGGCGCTAGGAGTTTGTCTTGTCCACCTCCCTTTGGCCAAAACTCTTGGAATTTCCTGTCCCTGCTGCAACAACAGTAAACTACACCTCTGCATTTGACAGCCTGACATTAAGTTGACTAAGCACTGACTTGAGTTTTCCTTATGAATCAGGGTGTAATTTACTAGGTGACTCACAGTTCTTGCATGGGCAGCTGTTGTTCATGGGGTAGGACCCATGTCACCATCCCAGGGATGAGCACTTACTGCTCATCTGATTTGAAGCTTGAATTCCCTTGTCCAGGCAGAATATCACTACTTAATGGGTACGCACAAGAAGATAAAAGGAGCAGCTGTTCCCCAAAAGGTAGTTGTTGGATACTCATTCATCTAGATGAAGCCTTAGAGGAAAACAAAATCCAGAGACTTGTAGCTTATTATGAAGTCTCCAGAATGCCATGAAACTTGTTGCGTTGGTCTCTTCTTGGGTGTGGAATCAAATGCCGAAGAATCCTGCTCTGGTCAGACTGATTTTGAAGAAACATCTTTTTTTGCTGTTAGCAGTTTGCTAATAGCCTAAATGAAAGCCTCAATTCATGTGTGAGGGGGAAAACTGACTGCAGATACTTGTTGAGAAAACTGTTAACCTTTTGTGGTATCTACCCACAGTAGCAGACTTTACTTTTGGTGGCAGTGGATTTTACAGACTGTTTTAACCTGAAATAGTTTTCCATTGTTCACAATTTATTACCTGCAAGTATTCCAGTGGTCTTCTGTGAGCTCCTTCATCACTTTTATATTATGAAGAACTTTAAAAGGGAGGGACTGATTACTTTTATGATCTAGCATCAGCTGAAAAGGAATTCCTCTGTGACTGCTACTTTTAAAGTGTAAATCTGTCTGTGTTTTACACCTGATAAAATTGCCTGTTTGTTTTTCTGAAATGAACTGTCAGGTTAGCAAAACAGATATAGCTTTCTTAATCTATTAAGAAGGGAAACATTCCCCCAGAAATTATTGATATGGAAATGTTTCATTTGCATTTCCCCACTTTATCTAAAGAATTCTGTGTATGACTAAAGAAGTAGCTCATCTGGTGAGACTGCACTAGCAGTTATTGGAAGAAGTAGGGAAAAACTAAAATTTAAAAGAATGTTAACTAGGAATGGAAGGAGAAGTTAAGGAAGAATGGAACAAGGTTTAAGAATAAGAATATTTACTAAAATGGATCCCTACTACCTTCTCAATAAAATTTGAATTCTCAAAATCTAAAGGAAAAACAAGGAAAAACTGGTTCTTCCAGAAATAAAGCTGAAAAGCTTCAACCAGACTGCCTTCTTCATTAAAGCTTACCACATCAGGTAAAGTTAGTTATAGCCCAAGTGACTTCAAGATGGGTAGGATTTATTATCAGTAACTGCAGGAATTATTTGGGGGGGGGAGAGGGGGGGGCAGGAAGTGGTATGGTGTGAATATTTCTTCACAGTGCAAGTTTGAGGCAGTTGGCATTGTTGTGTGACACTTGCAGGCTACATCTTATTACAGCAGAACTTACACTATCAGGTGTAAGGATTAAGAGGGACCTTGTGCTGCAAACAGCTGAGGAGAGAGAGAGAGTTGTATTTCCTTCTGTCTTGCTGGGCAACCCTGTATACATACTCCATTTTCAAGTGTTGCACATGTTTTCCCTCCCATGAGCTCTTGATCCAAAGTCCCAGGTTAACTTTATCCTGAGTAATTGCCAGAAGTCACTTGTTGACTGAAAAATAGGGATCAGTGCTGAATTAAAGGTCTTGCCGCTTTGAACTATTTCATGTGACACACTTTGAAAGAGCTCTGCTCTGGGCAGGAGCAGCAACTAGGAAGATTACTTTTGTAGGTAGGAAGGAGAGGGCTAAAATGGCAGGCAGAGGCTGGAGGTAGTTTTAGAATTGTCACAGAATGCTTTTTGATCCTAATTCTACATCAAGCTGGCTGTGGGTAATGAATGTCCTGTAGCCATGGAGATGGTGGTTTGGCTGGTCTCTTGGGAGCTCATAAGGGTAGCAGGTGAAGATTGCTTTTGATAACATCTGTCCCAAAGCATGCTATCTTCACTTAAGTGTAAGTAAAAGGTAACACTGATTCACAATTAACTACTAAATGGATAAAAGAGTAGTGTGTCGGTTTGATCACAGGTAAATACTATTGGATTTGAACAAGAAGGTGCCCACAAACTGACTGTGATCCAGAAGGTTGCAGGGTGATTGAGACAGCAATTCACCTGTAGTGTGATTTGGTGGGTGGCAGAATAGCACAGAGGGGAGGGACACAGCTCATTGTAGCCACCTAGCTTCTGGGACACAAGGTTATTGATGCTGGGGTTTGCTTAGAGCATTACGCTGGCGCTGCTGGTGGCACTCTGAACCTGCTCCCTTATCTCTGTCTGCCCAAGCATTT
>NW_009935966.1:14125-38415 GCF_000696875.1 Nestor notabilis
GGAACATGTTCTAACATAATTAACTGTTTTTTCTCTGCATTAGTTTTCAGCTGGAAGTAGTTGTTGATCAAGTTTATTCTGGTGAGTGAATTATTCTATCAATGCAAAGGAAGGGGAAGGGGAGAGCAGCTCTTTCGGCAGCAGAGCTGTGTTTTCCTGTCTTACAGGGATTATGAAACCATTATGGGAGTAAAGAACCTGGTCTCATATCTGGTTAATGTGGGGGAAAGGTGGGTTCCTCTAGATGGTAATTTAGTGTAGGGATCCACTTACAAGCTTTGAATCACTCTCTGGAAGGATGGACTCTTCTCCCTGCCCTATCTGGGAGGAGACACCTCCGGCACAGACACCTTGGTTAGTAACCACCAGCAGGACTTCACTCTTCTCTTCTAGATTTCTTGCTTTTCCTTTTCCTTATTCTCTCCAAGGCGCTAAAATATGTCTCAAGCTAATTGCTTGATAGCTTTTTGTTTTTTAAAAAAATTTAAAGCCAAAGTAGCTGTTTGTAAACTAGTATATTTGAATTGGTTGATTGGTTTTAGTGCTGATGTTTTAAGTGGCAAGGAGGAAATGAGAAAACATCTGGAGATGGGCATAGAAGTCACAACCAGTGGATATTGAATTCAGTGCAGTTGGCTTTAAGTTTCCAGCATGATAAAGTTGCTTAATGTAAGAAACTTATCCCAGCTTCTTACTTTCTGCTCAATCTTTCATGTTTTGCATGTGATAGCACTAAAAATATTCTACTCCAAGTTGTTCACAGGATGCTACATGTTCCTTTAAGCTTTGTGAGCTTTATCAAGTACGTTTCACATTCCTAGGCTTATCTTTAAAACAAAAAAGAGGGAAGAGTTGGTTCCTAAAGAATTGAATACAAGATTCTAAAGCTTTTGTACAACTATTATTTATAATTGGGTGCTGTTAGTTATCTGTATTTCTGTGGGCAGTTAACAGGAATGGATGAGACTTTAGTATGAAATTTTGCTCTATATAATCTGACTTCTGGACAACCTGTGGGTCTTTGGTTTTATACACAGCTTGGATCCAGCTGAGCCTCTTCTCTTCAGTATTGTACCATGGCTGAACTACTAGAACCACCTTGAATTCAAAAGCTTTATAGCTGTGTTTGTGAAGTGCTGAGACCAAGGTAGCAAACTCTGCTTGAGGGTGCATAGTCCTGCTTGGGGTTCTTCAAGCATCTTCCTACCACTTTCCACACTGTGTCAGGATTTTTTGATTGGAGTGCTGCACTGTGTAGACAACCATTGGAATGGTTTTAAACCAAGAGAGTGGAGCTTTGAGAAGAGGTTGAACATCCAGCTAGTTCATGTTCTGGATTTTGTGCTACTTCTGATACACCTGGGAGATGGGGAACAATTGCAGTGAATAAGAGGAGTGCTGGGAAAGGCTGTACTTTGTGGTTTACATATGTCTGTTTGCTTTAGAGAAAGTTATGTTTGTGCCATGTTCATCTCTTGTCAGGGAAGCCCTGCCTACCTGATAAACTGCTCTATTTTTGTCTATACTTAGTTGGGAGGCTGTTCAGAGGAAAGATATGGCTGTGTCACAATGGGGAAGGAGAATGGCCAAAGCCTTCTGCAGTGACTTTGCATCTGCTAATGTCCTTAATGCTAATGACATACATACTGACTGCAAGAGCAGAGGGAAAAAAAAGGAGGGAAAAAAAAAAAGGAAAAAAATACCTGTTTGTCCATAAAACCCCTTGGATTTTTTTAATCTTTAAGTGTCAGAAATACTGAATAACTGTAGTCTTTTAGGTGAGGTTTTTGCTTGCTTTTCTCTTCAATTTTCAAGGGTTCACAGGACAGGCAGGAGAAACACAAGTGTCCCATGTTTTAACACTCCCCTATCAATTTCAATAAGTGGCAAATCCAGAAGTGTTAAAGCCATGACAATTTTGGAGTGGGATGTGGTGGTGGGTTGACTGAATTCAAAGTCTGAATGTGTTGCAGGGTTGCTTTTTGGAGTTTGTTTTTTTTCTTGCACTAACGTAGCTGCTGCTATTTGCATTATTTTATGAATGCCAAATATTTATTGACAGCATTTGACTTCATTGTTTTTATTGATTTTTGTTTTTATTTGGTTTCCTCAAGTGAGCAGTACATTACAGCACTAAATCTACTTTCCAGTTGCTTTGCAT
The DNA here is from genome assembly GCF_000696875.1 of Nestor notabilis. Lineage (NCBI taxonomy): Eukaryota > Metazoa > Chordata > Aves > Psittaciformes > Psittacidae > Nestor > Nestor notabilis. The sequence continues at coordinate 16,287 of NW_009935966.1, forward strand.
GTCGCACAGTTTTTCAATGAGGCTGTTCCTTGTTTGGCAGAAAAATAAACATTTTGCTGTTATTTGGATCATGAAGCTTGATGCAGTTCAGGGTTTGTTTTTTGTAATGTTGGCTGAGAGGCAGGCAAATGCCTCTTGGTGATAGTAGCTTTATAATAACCCAGCTAAAAGAACATGTAGTGGCTGTAGCCATCCTAATCTATAAACATCCTTCTCTGGGTTTGTACTGTCTGCACTGGCAGCTACAGCAAGGTGTCTTTAATGCTTCTCCAAGGAAGACTAAAGTTGTTGCAGGACTGCAGTAATTGAATACTGTGTCTCGCAGTCTTTGTGTTGATTGATTGAGTTTTATCAGTGTTGTTGTACTGGAAGCTTTCTTAAATGTTGTTCCTGAATGTTAAAGAATTTACACATTCAAGCCGAATGGTTTTCTGGTTTAAGTGTAAGGCTTTTGGAGGGGACCGAGAATGTCAAAATTTGTGTTGTAGTTGTGCTGCATTTAGTAGGGCTCTTAGCATTAAATTACTTTCAAGCAATCTTTTGACTCCTGTCATTGGCATAAAGTGTCAGTTGTATCAAATGCACACCCCATCTTATTTCTGCTTGTTTAATTTTTAGATGAGATGCCCATCAATCATTGGAGAAATCTTAGGTCTGTTTTTAAGACATCACAATGTTTTACCTGGCTTGTTGGATTGTGACAGCGTTGAGCTGTGGCATAGTGTTTAGTGACAGTGTCTTTCATTTTACTTGGTGTAGCCTATTGGACAAGCACAGAATCATAGTACCATAAATGTTGTGGGTCAGAAGGGATCTTAAAGACCGTCTAGTTCCAACCTCCTGCCCACAGGCATGTGTGTGAAGACTGTCTCAAGCTGTTACATGGGAATTCTGGTGGAGATTTCAGGTGTTGGGTCTTTTCTTTGGTTACTCATTGTAGAAACTCTTTGGTTTTTTTCGGTCTTGATTTACAAAATCATCTTCTGTTAACTTGCTGCTTTGTTTTCCACTTGAGATTCAGTCATTGTGGAACTAAGCTGTTGGTAGAAGGTACAGTAACTGGTAGGAAGAAAGCTGAAGATAAAAGCCAGAAGTAAAAGATTAGGAGAATGCTAAGACAAAAATATATTCAGTTTTTATTCCTAGTGTTCCACTATAATGATCTTAGTTATAGGAAACAACATGTTTCCTCTGAGAAAAAGTTTCCAATATTTTGGAACTTGGGTGGCTCATTTCTAGGAGTGTAGGTCTGTAAAAATCGAGGAAGATCCACTTAAATTAAAATTACTGGAAATGGATAATCCTCAGCAAGCTGCAGGATCCCATCGAGTGAGTTGATGGCATCTTCTGGTGACTCCTCCAGTAAACATAAAACCTTTCTCTATAACCCACTTTGTGAAAAAGGAGGATTCAGTTTAAAAAAAAAAAAAAGCTAACAAATTCTTTAAAACAGAGTGATTTAGAAGTGACACGGGCTGGCAGTGCAAACCTCACTGCAGCAGGGATGGAGTCTTTCCAGAGAGCTTACTTAAGAGGAAAGAGCCCATGCTTTTTGCCAAGCTTCGTTTCCTCTCAAGTTTAGAAGCCATCCTGTGTTTCCCCAGTTGTAGGAGTAGTCTAATCTGAAATTCCACACTTTCTTGGGAAGAAATCTTGGCAAGAGTTTTGAGCTGGCCAAGACATCTGTCAAGACTCCTGTATATTTCTGTGTCTTTATGGTACATTGTTAATATAACCTGGAAATTTCTTTAACTTTCTTTAAAATACTGCAACATTTGCCCTAGTGACAGGAGCCTGATTCTGAAACAGTGATTTTCAGATTAATTTACTGAAAGGAACAGCCTGTAGTGCGTAGCTTGGAGTAAATGCTCATCCATGTGCTGAATTTTGGAGTACAAGAGGTGTGAGTCAGAATGAACCAGAGGGAATGTCATAGGAAGTGGCAGGAGGCTGTGCTGCAGGAGGGCACCCAAGCCTAGCTGGGTCTGTCCTTTGGGTCTGAGCTTTGGGTCTGACCTTCACAGAAGGATGTGGTGAGGACAAGAAGGAATGGCCTCAAGCTGCACCAGGGGAGGTTTAGGCTGGAGATTAGGAACAGTTTCTTCGCTGAACGGTTTCTTCACTGAACAGTTTCTTCGCTCTGCTCAGGCGTTGGAACAGGCTGCCCAGAACAGTGGTGGAGTCACGGTCCCTGGAAGTGTTCGTAAACCATGTAGGTGAGGCCATTGGTGACATGGTTCAGTGGTGGCCTTGGCAGTGCTGGGGAACGGTTGGCCTTGATGATCTTAAAGGTCTTTTCCAACCTGGTTGATTCTGTGAGCAGTGACAGGTAACTCTAGGGTAAGAGGTAAGTGTCCCTAAAATCAGAGAGGGAGCTGGAAGAAGTAGGAGTGTCTGATTTTCTTTACTGAATGCTTGTCCTTTCACTTCCACACACGTCCACCCCTCATTGTGAGCATCTTTAAATGAAGTCTTGCCTGCAGGCATTTCTTTTGTCTTGGTGCAAGCTTGCATTCCTTGGCTGGCAAACTTTCCTGACAGCAGAGCCACATGCTGCAGTCTTCATGTATGTGAGTCACCCATTCCTTAGTGGACACAGGATTTGCTGGTGTGCAAGTGTGAGATGATGCCTTCCTGCTACTCCACTGGAGTGGCTTCTGCAGGTAGAGGACACTGGCAAATCCTGGCCTGCTGGTTGGCTTTCAGGTGAACCTAGGCTCATTACCAACTTTGTGTATTGGCAATAAATGTGAAGGTCCTTACAAGAGCCCACCTCTGCTCAGAGCTGCCTGTGCTTGTGTGAAGGATGCTGACCTCTGTTCCTCTACAAGGCACCAAAATGGAATTGCATTAGCTCTGCAGATGGGATTTTGCCGTTTTCTTTCCCCTCCACCCTAAACCTTTTGTTACTATTCCCCCAGCTATTTACCACATTCTTATTTTTTATTTATCTCTGTCCTTCCTTTTCCTGTTCAGAAACTTTTGGTCACCTGAAAACACTTCTCCTTCTCTCTGCAAATACTTGAGATAATTGAAGCACAGTTTACTCTGATTGCAGTTGCTGTAGGCCAAAGACCAGCACTCCGTTCAGCTCTCCTGCCGTCTAGTGTCAGGTACTTACATCATCTGTGTACTTTAGCTGTTTGTCCATATGGATTTGCTCTGACTTGACAAGCTGATGGGTGGTGAAGGGGAAGGAGAGTCCGGATCCCCGCAGGGAGTCCACTTGGAGCCATATGTCGGTATTTCTGGGTGTCTGGTGCCCTCTGGAGACTGCTGCTGCCCACGACAGGATAAGTCGAGGCAGCACAGGAGTAGGTGTCCCTGTTCTGAGCAGGCTGCAGAACAATGAGCAGTAGTTTTCCCACGACAGAAGTGCTGGGCACTAGAAAAGGCAGTAGAGTAAAGCGAGAACTCTAAAAATAATAACAATTACAGGTCTTGTAATTCTGATGAAGACTGACACTGTATTTCATGTTCATGTGTTATAAGCCTGTATGTTTCTGAAATGAGAATGCAAGGTGAAGGGTAGATATTTGAAAGTAGTATGTTGTGAGATTCAAGTGTTGAGTTCCCAAGACAGGTTCAAGAGATTCCTTTAGGAAGTCTCTTACCAAATCAGGAACTGGAATCAGAACTTTATCACAAGCTTTGTAAGAAAACTGTAATTTTTGTTACTTGCTTCAACAGTAAAATTGATCTTTAAATTTTAACACTTAAGTGGGGGTTATAATAAGTTGTACCCTAATGCAGGGAATGTATTTGATGTGGTGGAATCTGCTTTCATTTTCCCAAGTAAATCACCTGAAACAGAGGTAGACTTACTCCTTTACCGTAATCTTTTTTACTTTAATTTGGGGGGGAGAGGGGAAGATAGCTGCTAAATCATAATTTCTTCTGCAGTTACTCTTGAAACAACCTTCCTGCAGAATGAAAATACAGGAGTTTCATATTTCACCCTGACTGCAGAGAATAAAGCTGGATGAGGAGTAAAACAACCTCAACCTTATTCTTGCGTGTGCCAAAATGCTGAGCCTCAGTATTGTTGTTTTGTGACTACATACAGATTTTTGCCCAGGTGCCATGAGAAATCACCGAGTCCACAGCTCAGAGTCCACGTTGTTGAAACTCAAGTCAGATTTTACCTGAGCCTTCTCTGCCTGATGCAGCTCACTTGGCCTGAAGAGGGCATCTTGCAGCATCCTCTGCTCAGCTCAGAGGCTCAGTTCTGTGCTTAATTCTCTGTGCTTTTTCTTCCTGGAGAAGTTCTACAGTTCTCACATGTCACACTTTCTTTAAGGTTGGCTTTTTACTTTTAAAAGTATGTTATTTTCATGCCTTTAAAACTTATAGCCAAAGACTACCTCTGATATTGCTAAGCTGTGTGAAGTGACAAGCTCAGTAAGGAATGATATTGCTGTACCTCTTACTTGTGGGTTTTGTGATCCTTGTGAAGTTGGAACATACATATCGATTTCTTTTCCTTGCTTTCCTTCATTTCCAAGAAACTGGCACAGTTTTCTCACTTCGGGCAGCATTCTGTGATTGCCTTGGTTCCCAGTGCTCATAGGCTAATGGAGACTCCTGTTCTCAGACCCTGCTTCTGAATGTGATGGCAACACAATGCTGCTGTTGAGCCCATCACTTTCAGTTAGGCTGCCTGTCTCTCTGTGGGGTTTATGAAGTTGCTGAACTCCACTGGAAGGTGTGTGGCATTCATTCTCTTGTTTTTACAGCAGGAAGGTGAAATGGAAGGTGAGGCAGTCGAAGCTATTGTGGAGGAATCAGAAACTTTTATTAAAGGGAAAGAGAGAAAAACCTATCAAAGACGCCGTGAAGGTGGGCAGGAGGACGATGCTTGTCACATACCACCAAACCAAGCAGATGGGGGTGAAGTAGTGCAGGATGTCAACAGTGGTGTTCAGATGGTGATGATGGAGCAGCTGGATCCAACTCTTCTTCAAATGAAGACTGAAGTAATGGAAGGTGCAGTGCCTCAAGAAACAGAGGCTACAGTGGATGACACACAGATCATAACACTTCAGGTTGTTAACATGGAAGAGCAGCCCATAAACCTTGGAGAGCTTCAGCTAGTCCAAGTACCTGTACCAGTGACTGTACCTGTTGCCACCACATCTGTGGAAGAACTTCAGGGAGCTTATGAAAATGAGGTTTCCAAAGGAGGCCTGCAAGAGGGAGAACCCATGATATGTCACACCCTCCCTTTACCAGAAGGCTTCCAAGTAGTGAAAGTGGGTGCAAATGGTGAGGTGGAGACACTGGAACAAGGTGAACTTCAGCCACAAGAAGATCCCAATTGGCAAAAAGATCCAGACTACCAGCCACCAGCCAAGAAAACAAAGAAAAACAAAAAGAGTAAGCTTCGCTACACTGAGGAAGGCAAAGATGTGGATGTCTCTGTGTATGACTTTGAAGAGGAGCAGCAGGAGGGTTTGTTGTCTGAGGTCAATGCAGAAAAGGTGGTGGGCAATATGAAGCCGCCCAAACCAACAAAAATTAAGAAGAAAGGTAAGCTCCCTATCTGCAAGTGGATTTTGAAAATACTTGTTGTGGTGGGACCTTGCAGTATGATTGAAGTGACTGAGTAGATGCAAGTGGGAGGAAAGCCCAGTGACACTTAGTCTTTATATAATAGCGCTCAGCTCTCTTGTTTCTTGAGCAAGCCTCCCATCTCCTCCATCTAGGCTATAAAGGAGCTCATTTTCCACAAGTAGGATGCTGTGGCACTTGTATTCCCATAGGACTGCAATTGAAAAGGTTCTTCTCTTTGCTGCAATACGTATGTAAGAGTTTGCGTACATGTGGTTTACATCAGTACATGTGGTATACAACAGTTAATTAGTTCTGCGGGGTTTTTCCTAACCAATTACTGGGGAAGGTAGGATGGTGCAAAATGCAGCAATAGGTATGTTTGACTTTTCTTAAAGCTGTAAGTTAAGGAACCCTTTTTAGAGCAGAGAGAGAACATTGAGTGCTGGCATGCATACTGATGAAAATTGAAGCCAAGCCAACCATAGGCAATGACTGTTCTGAAGGATAAGCATTTGGATTTAATGATACGTGCTGGTTCCTTGTGGTAGTGACACCTCCAAGAATCTTTTCTTTTCCCTGCTGATCTCTTAACGCTACACAGTAGACCACAGTACTGTCAAGACTAAAGATGATTTCCTTCCTGGCTAGGTGTAAAGAAGACATTCCAGTGTGAACTGTGCAGTTACACTTGTCCACGTCGTTCCAACTTGGACCGCCACATGAAAAGCCACACTGATGAAAGACCACATAAGTGCCATCTCTGTGGCAGGGCTTTCCGGACAGTCACGTTGCTGAGGAACCACCTCAATACTCACACAGGTACTCCTGTTTTTGCATACCTTGTTTCTCTAGGATCTGCTCTGTCATTAGAACTGAGAGAGAACCAGAGTGGATCTATCTTGTCATTAGAACTGAGAGAGAACCAGAGTGGATCTATCTTGAATCCAGTTCTTCTCATGGAACAGGCTAAAAAGGAAGAAACCATAGAATCATAGAATAGCTTGGCTTGGAAAGGACCTTAAACTTACCCAGTTCCAACCCCCTGCCATGGGCAGGGACACCTCACAGTAGACTAGGTTGCTTCAAGCCCTGTCCGACCTAGCCTTGAATGCTGCAAGGGATAGAGCAACTTCCTTGGGCAGCGTGTGCCAGTGTCTCACCACTGTCACAGTAAAGAATTTCTTTCTTATATCCAACCTAAATCTCTCCTGTTTAAGTTTGAACCCATTGCCCATTGTCCTGTCAGTACAGTCCCTGATGAAGAGGACCATGCAGTTCTGTTGTTTGTTTCTTATACAAATGAAGTTGTTTTCTGCCTAGCCAGGTCAGGTACAGAGTTTGTCTTGTACACAGGTATAAAACTGATCATGGGCTTGCTTGGACATCACCTGAAGTTGTAGAGATGTTCCATTTGTCCTGGGCATTAGTACTTGTGTTATGAGCTTTGTGTTGCTGCTGCTTGCAGAAAAGTAAGATGTGAACAAGGCTGGAGCTAGACATAAAGGAATTGAAAATAAAAATAAACCACTTAATCCCAAGGAGTGCATTAGAAACTGGGCCCATAAAACTTGTGACTAGGAACTGTAGCACATTTCTGTTGCTCCTTGCTAAAGCTGCTGGCATAAAACTACACGTAATTGAACTGTCATTACACTTAAGGTTGTTGTGACCTCTCTGTCAAAAGAAAAGTGTAATTCATACCCCTCATTTTCTCTGCATAATTACGTCAAACTGGGTGGATTGAAATTTATGCATCACCAAGTGATAGAAAAATAAGGGAGCCTTTCCTCACTGAAAGGGTATAATTGCTCTAATATCTTCAATCTATTACTTAAAATATGGGACAGCTTGGGGTTGTTTTTTTCCTTTTATCACTAAATTTCAATGTCATTGTCTCTTGTTTTGCTGCAAACCATTAGGTACTCGCCCTCATAAGTGCCCGGACTGTGACATGGCCTTTGTGACCAGTGGAGAGTTGGTTCGGCATCGCCGCTACAAACATACCCATGAGAAACCATTCAAATGTTCAATGTGTGATTACGCTAGTGTGGAGGTACGTTGGTTGTTATAGGACTGAAGGCTTCAGAGCTTGTTCACCATCTGTTACACACTCTGTTCTTAGCCATTTCCTCTTTGGCGATTTGCTTAGAAGGCTCTGAGCAAAAGAACTTGTAAATCAGGTCTGCTCTTGGAAGCAAATGGTGGGGTTTCCTCAGTTAATGAGAAAACAGTTTGAGAGCATTTATACAGAGAAATCCTGGGTGATACCTGTTTCCTCCTCGGAGACAATAGTTGTTGTCATTGTTTCTTAGATTATTTGGCCTGTAAGGTGATAGCAAGAATTGCAACTGAAGCAGGCAGCCATCTCATGCTGCAGCTGAGTGTGCTTTCAGACTAGAGGTGAGCCCTTCCACTTTAGAAATGTGCCTTCTGCACATAGTCTGTTTATACCATTAAGGTGACTGTAGCCAAACCTAAAGAGCCTTTGCCTCAGTATTGGTGAAAAGCAGCTTTGCTAATATTGGGTGATTGTCACATCTGCTCAAATAAATGAAGCTTCCTTGAAAACCATGTGTTCCTTGAAACCTATGAATGCTTACCCTATGCAGTATTGTTCCTTAAAGACAGCATTTATATTGTGATAGGAAATTTGAGCAAGATGATGAGTAACATAACTTAAAAAGAAAAGAGGATGTCTGCAGTGGAAGAAGGCTACAATGGGAGAGCTGGAGCAGGGGCTTTTTTTCCTACCCACACTGTGGCTGCAGTACTGTAATTCCAAGCCCTGTATTTTGAATGCTGAATAAATTATGTTGTAGTGGTTTTCATAGTACGAATTAGGAAAGAATAGCCAAGTTGGCCCGTATGTGAGCTCATGCTGTGTTTTGTAGGTAGAGGTTGGTGGTTAGCAGCAAGGTCAGGCTGGAGCAGAGAATGCATTAACATTTGTGTTCAGCTGGGTTTGTACCTTCTAAATAAAAGCAAAAGAGGAAAGGAATTAAGTCATTCTCTTGATTGCAGAACTAGATTTCTGTTCTTCTGAGTAACAAAAGGATTTATCATATTCCTCAAAGCAACTGGAGAGGACCCAGTGTAGCAATTGTGGAGAAAAATACCCTGTGCAGGGCACACTGACCCCCCACAATGTTCCATGGGCTCATGGTTTTTCCCAGAACACTTTCTTGTTTCTCTCCAGGATGCTTTCAAATTTTAACATGTTTTCAAATGCTGAGATGGTTAATAACAAGAATCTAAATTGGACTGCACTGAGTGTGGGGCAGGCATCAAGCATGACATCGGGAGGTAAAGTAGAGTGGGCAAGGGTGAGTGGCTCTCCAAGTGTGAGAGTGGCATTGAAACATGTTTGGTTTAGTGACAAGGTAAAACCAGACTACCTTAACTCTCGACTGATTTCTGGTATTTTGGTGATCTGACCTGCTCCTTTCTGCTAACTTCAGTATTGTTCTTGACATCCAGGTTAGCAAATTGAAACGCCACATCCGTTCTCACACCGGAGAGCGTCCGTTCCAGTGCAGCTTGTGCAGCTATGCCAGCAGGGATACCTACAAACTGAAGAGGCACATGAGGACCCACTCTGGTATTAATGTCCCGAGGTTTTAGTATCAATGCTGAGGCTGTGTACAATGTGTGCTAACACTTAAACAGCAAAAGAAATGCTATTAGGTAGTTGAATATAGAACCTTTATAAAGTCCGCAGCTGAAGAGAATGCACCATGATTTGTAAGCACTAGTAAATTCATAACCTAACCTACGCTGAGAAATATGCTTAGAGGACTCTGATTTCTGGGTTTGACTGTGAGGTAATAAAATACGGGCACTTGTGGTAGGAACAGAAGAAACTTCTGTTATCAGTGTTGAGCTTCCAGCAGAATTTTATAGTCATTTGCAGTTTCATGCTTGAGTGTACTTGCAAAAGCATCTCATGCATGTTAGTAAAGACCTGAACTTTACCTTCAGTAGATATAAGGATGGTTTTAGCACAGAATGTTACTGGAGTGACAGATTAACCACATTGCTAAAACTGAAGGTAGGGGTGGGGAGGAAATGCCCTTGCATGTATATATGAGCATTCAGAACCTCCTCCTCCAAAAAACTCATGATTTCACGTGCTGTCTTCTGGCAGCCTGCATGTAGGTCTTCATGCATTTCAGAGAGTAAGGATAATAATTTAACTCATTTGCTTACAGACAACTCAAGTCTCTGTGGAAAGCAGCACGCTGGAGCTAAAACCTCTAGAGAAAGACACATCATTGAGCTCTTCTCTAGAGTTACTGTTTCTATCAACTAGCTGTCTGTTCCAAGTTCTGGGAGGTTGTTTTGTTTGGGGCTTATTGGTGAGATTTCTCTTTAATAAAAGTACTTGTGCTATTTTTTCCTGAAGGAGAGAAGCCATATGAATGTTACATCTGCCATGCTCGCTTTACTCAGAGTGGGACCATGAAGATGCACATTTTGCAGAAGCACACGGAGAATGTGGCCAAATTTCACTGTCCTCACTGTGATACTGTTATAGCGAGAAAGAGTGACTTGGGTACGTATCTCACAGAAGTGGCTCCAGAATTAGAGCTCACATGACCCAACTGCTGTCTCTTTTAACCTAGTATTTGTGGTAACTGTACAACGTGAAGCTCAGGCTTCGATGCGTGGCTGGTAATACACCCTCTTATCTAGCTTGCAATAGCTGCTGCCAACTAAGAACTTTCCATTTCTTCTCATTGCTTGAAAGTGTGGCATGTTTTCCAAGCATACAAGGCAAGTAACTGTTTTCAGCCCATAGGTGCAAGGCATTTATTGAACTTGGACTGAGATGGCAATGCATATGGATTGGGGTCTGAATAACCACAGAATCATAGAAAGAGTTGGGGTTGGAAAGGACCTTAAAGATCTAGTGACCTACTGAATATTGGAGGCCATTGAGTTTCATGCAGAGATATTTTTGTCGAGCTAAAAGGTTTGGATTGGACCAAATAGTTTAAATTTTTCAGGTTGTGGAGCTGTGTGCCACAGAGAGAGTAGGAAAAACTGAGTTGCCACAAGAGCCTGAGCGCTTGTAGTAGGAAGGTCTTGATCTAGTGAGCAGTACCCAGTGTGTTTCCACTAGGAAAGCTCTCATGTTCTCCAAGAAGGTGAAAAATAGTATCGTTCCCGGAGCAGCTGAGGAGACAGAAGAAGCCACAGTTTGGCAGAACTTTATGTCTGTAAACAGAGTATCACCTAAGTAATGGGAGGGCAGGCTCGCTTCCAGTAAAGGCAAGTGCAAATTGCTACAGTGAGAAGCAGTTTGAGAGGATGGCAGTCAGTTGATGTCAGGAGCAAATATGCTGCTTTACAACAGAGAAAAACTGATGGTGGTAGCTATGATTTTTTTCTTCTAATAATGCTTTAATGTAAGCTACCTCGTGCAGCTGTGGTATGCTCTTAGTTGGAGGATTTTAAAGAAATCACTAAAACCTCTGTTGGGAATTATCTGCTGGTATCCCTGTTGCCTTTGAGCACTGTCACTCTGACTTCTAATCCTGCAGGAAATCTTTTTTCCCTCATTGTATTACCTGGTCTCTGGCTGTATCTGAGCTATTCTGAGTAGTCTTAAACATAGATGAGGCCCTTAGTGACATGGTTTAGTGGTGGACTTGGCAGTGCTGGCATAAAGGTTGGACTTGATGATCTTAAAGGTCTTTTCCAACCTGTTTCATTCTCTGATTCTGTAACAGTCCACAAAACACTGTAGTTTGACAGTCACACGTTACCAAATGCAAACGTATTGTACCAGCAGAGATTGTGACTAATAACCAAATCTAGAATCCTGTGGAAAACCTTGGAGTTTTCCTGCAAGCTCTTTCTGTTTAGGAATTGTTCTGGTTGCTCTTAATTACAAGTCTTTTAGGTCTTCAGTTGCATCTTAAATTAACTATTTCACTTTTTTGGCTTGAGCTCAAGAGTATGTGGAGGGATGATCTCAGAGGAGACTTTATGCTAATCTTTCCTGCTTGGAAAGCTGTGGTGGTTAAAGCCTCTTAATTCTTTTGCTCCCAGGTGTCCACTTGCGAAAGCAACATTCCTACATTGAGCAGGGCAAGAAGTGTCGTTACTGTGATGCAGTGTTCCATGAACGGTATGCCCTCATACAGCATCAGAAGTCTCACAAGAATGAGAAGCGCTTCAAGTGTGACCAGTGTGATTATGCTTGCAGACAGGTAAGCTGGCGGGACTGGTGTTGGAACAGGAGCTGAAAATAAGAGGTGGAGATCTTGGCTGCTAAGTTTGACCAGCTGTCAAGATCAAATTAGCTCTCTAAACCTGTGTGAAGGAAAGTCCAGTGGCCTTTGCTTCTTGATGTAGTGCTCCCCTATAGAGAAATGTCTCCTGAGCCACAACCTTGATGTACCTGTTGAAAAAAAGGGGTAAGAGTCCATATAGGATGGAAGTAGCTAGTGCTGAATATGCCATCAGTCAAGATGTTTTCACATTCCTGTGGAACCATCCTTTCCTTGATATTAGGGAAAATGTTTTGGCCTCCTTTAAGTTGAAAACTTGCTCATCTGTATCCATATGTCTTGAGTTCTTACACTATTTCTCCCATTTTGCTTGTCCCTATCAGGAGCGGCACATGGTCATGCACAAACGGACCCATACTGGAGAAAAGCCTTATGCGTGTAGCCATTGTGATAAAACCTTCCGTCAGAAACAGCTTCTTGATATGCACTTCAAACGATACCATGATCCCAACTTTGTCCCTGCTGCCTTTGTCTGTTCCAAGTGTGGCAAAACATTCACTCGCAGGGTAAAGGAATACATAAATTGTGGGTGGAATGGTTGGAATTGGGGTGGAATGAGGCTTTTAGCCAAGAGGAGTGGAACATGGAAGGGAACAAAAGGAAGAGTGGGTGAGGTAAAGGGCACAGTATTGGTTAAACAGAACATTTCTTCCTGAGAGGAAAAAAGGGGTATAATTCAGAATTAGTACTAGCACATACTCACCTTGACATAATGAGCAATGAGAAAATGCAACTTTATTCATAAAAGTTAATGTAATTTACCCCAAAAAATAAATACATAAGTTACCAGAAATGTGTTTGAAAATACAGAGCCAGAATATCTGATCGTGAATTCAATGCATGTTGTGTTTTTTGTTGTGTTTTTAATCTTTTGCTGAGTAGAACACAATGGCCAGACATGCTGATAACTGCTCTGGCCTAGATGGTGGGGAAGGAGAGAATGGAGGAGAGACAAAGAAGGGCAAACGTGGCCGAAAGAGAAAGATGCGGTCCAAGAAAGAAGACTCCTCTGACAGTGGTAAGAAACAGCTCAGTACATTCTGAGAACTACAGGCATGTGATTCACTTAGTTTGCCTGTTCTGCAGGTTGATTCTGGCACTTGAAAGGCTTTTATCTAGTTGGCAAGCAGAAAATTATAGTGAGGGTGGTGAGACACTGGAGAACACATTGCCCAGAGAAGCCGCGGTTGCTGCATCACTGGCAGTGTTGAAGGCCAGGTTGGACAGGGCTTGGAGCAACCTGCTCTAATGTGAGGTGTGCAGGGGGTTGGAACTGGATGAGCTTCAAACTCTAACCATTCTATGACTGCCTGTGAGGGGTTGTACAGATTCTCTTCCAAGACAGGTAGTTGAAAAAACAGGGTCTGATGCCCTTTGCCTCACTGTGTAGTTCCTGTCCTTCCTGCTCTTCTGTGTGTGCAACTCTCTGGTAATGTTTTCAGTGTCCCTAAAGAAACCCTGCATTTTTAGGGTGCACTGCTATGAAGTGGTACATGCTCCCATTTCTCTGCTATGGGGTGGTATGTCCAGACGAACCCTGCTGCTAAACTGCTTGAATTGCTTTTGTGGAAGAAGGCTTGCAGCATTCAAGAGAACGATGGAGATAGTGCTGGCAGTTTGTGAAATGTTACAAAGGGCCTGCTGAGACAATTAAAAACGTCAAGGTATGCTGGTATTGAGAAGATGGCTTTAGATGAGCTCTGACTTCCTGGAGAGGATGCCAGAAGATGGGTTAGGTGCAGTTTGTAATAGGGTGGCTACTGTAAGCTTCTTCAGAACAGAGACATGACAGACTGTTCCAGCAGATAGCGATCCTCTTACCTGCAATATTGTCTGTGAAGAAAGAACTCGAGCATAGTCTTCCTCCTAACAGAGACAAACTTAGTCATGTCTTGAACAGGAAAAATCCAAGTAGAGTCTCAAGACCAGTTAGTTCCAAGATGATTCTGCAAAAGCAGCGTTGCTGATTAATTAGTCTTTGATCTGGAGTGCTTTAGGTACTTAATCAGGGAGTATAGGCTGGAAGAACAGAGCTCTTTCTGGCTAGAGAATGTATATCTGAAGTTCTTCTGTGGCACACAGGTTTTATAGGATGAGTGTGGTCATACGGCTTGTGCAAACCTTGACTGACTATAGAAGTAAGTGCTTAAACTCATGTTTGTATGACATGTATGACATTTGACAAAAAAGATTACAATCTGTTGAATGAAGCATTTGTAACTATTTTTTTCATTTAAAATATGAAAAGATTTTGGAGGCAGTGTAAGATAACTACCTTGGTGGAAGGTATTTTAGAATGTGGGATTCTGGAGTATCTAATTTTTAATATCCGATTTGTAGGCTTCCTGGGAATTTGCCTATTCTGAAACCCCAAATCTTGTTTAGTTGATATGGTCTGCAAAACAGTTGTTTTGGAGAAGCTGGTCAGAAGTCATGCTTGTTAGATGAACTGATGATGCGCATTGTATGATTATGGCTCAGACTCTGTGACAGAGAGAATCCCTTCAGCCCCAGATGGGTTGGCAAGTCTGGGTTGACTTCCTCAGGAGCCATTTGATATATGTGAAAGTTGACTAGTGTGAGCTGAGTAGTGGTGAGGAAGAGACCAGGAGAACTGCATTATCCAGGGTTGTGTTTCTCTCTTAGATCTGCAGTTTCATTTTTTTCCCCGATCACCCAGATAAACAGAGTGTGCCTTATGCAGTGGCTGTTCTGTTCATGAGTGAATCCATTTTTCCCTTACAAGTTTAAGAGCCATAATTTTGCTGTCCAAACAATATTACCCTGTTTGACACCTCTTACAGCTTTGTGTCTGCTTTTGATTTTGCTCCAGATATTCTGATGGGCCTTGGAGTAGCCCAGCAGTGTAGTATTTGGTTCCCCTCCTGCCATTGTGTCTCTGAGCTCCTTTGTGGATGTGCAGAGGAGCTGCTTTCATGTAAGCTAACAATTCTGTTTGCTTTTGCTTTCTGAAGGACAACTTGTTCTCTCTAATGTGAGGGTAACAGACTAACAGTCTGTGACACCAGTAAAAGTCTTGGTTGCTGCCTTTCTCATCAAAGTTTATTCTTTTTGGATGAAGATTTGATGGTGGTTCTCTGTAAATGGATGGTTTCACTCTTGTTTAAACTGAAGACTTACCTGATATAATGTTTCTTACAGAGGAAAATGCTGAACCAGATTTGGATGATAATGAAGATGAAGAGGAGACAGCAGTAGAAATTGAGGCTGAACCAGAAGTTGAGCAAGAGGTTCCTGCACCACCTCCTAGTAAGAAACGAAGAGGAAGACCACCAGGCAAAGCTGCCACCCAACCAAAACAATCCCAGCGTAAGTCGCTATCTGAAGCATGTTACACTGTTTGCTTGAGTTGCTTTTTCCTAAGATTTGGCAGTTCTTTTGGAAGAACTGCTCCTCTCAAGTGAGCTTACTTAAAAAGAAGGTAGCTGTACTTGTCTCTGCTTTGCTAAGAACTCACCTTCCATGTGAAATTTCTTGCAAGGGATTCCTGGTCATGAGGGAACATGGGCTAAAAGGAGAGCACATTTTTTCCTTAGTGTTATTCCATTTCATACATGTGCAAACTGCTCACTTCATTTTGCACCAGTTACAGTGTCTCTACTAAGTGTATACAGTTCCTGGTAGAGCAGCTGTTAGTCCATTCCCTGTAGTATTCCTATCCGAGGACACTTTAGTAGGTATTACTACAAAACAACATGCTTCAGACCTGTAGTTCTGAGCGCAGTATCAGTGCAGATGTTGTTTCAACTCTGCAGTGTTTTCTCTGTAAGACTAGAGATCTGTACCTGCAAAATCTGAGTAAATGAATTCTAGGAACAAAGCAGGAAGGCATATTTGTTTCTTCGAGGGGTAATGGCTTCTCCAGTGGCTTGCTTGGCCGCTCAGTGCTGCAAGCGTGGTGTGTGTCCTACCTGGAATTACATTTTATGCTGGATTCATCACTGTATTCCACTGAATTTGAAGTTTTGTCTTATGCCCATACATTGCTATGCTCTTGTTTGTTGATTATTCAGACAATGGTATTTGTAGAGGAATGTCTTAATATCAAAAGGCATACTCAAACTGTCGTGGTGGTGGCACATCTTCATACAGGGGCAAGGAAAAACAGATGGTTGATGCTTGGAAGAATGAGGTGAGTTAAATCACGGATGTGGGGAATGTGAGCTGTGGGCCTTTTCCATGGAAGAGTCTTAAGTGTCTACTGAGAAATTACCTGGTGAGGATTGCAGGCCAGCTTTGAACCACTTTAAAACCCTGTTGTTCCCCCCATTTCTCCTTTGTGTTCTGCCTTTCTAGCTGCAGCAATCATTCAGGTTGAAGACCAGAACACTGGTGAAATCGAAAATATTATAGTTGAAGTAAAGAAGGAACCTGATGCGGAAACAGTAGAGGAAGAGGAGGAAGCTCAGCCTGCTGTAGTGGAAGCTCCCAATGGAGACCTCACTCCTGAGATGATTCTCAGCATGATGGACCGGTGATGGAGGAAGACCACGCTGGCTGACTGAACTGGCCTGGGCTGTGTTTAAGCGGCTCAAATCTATTTTTTCCTTTTATCTTTTTTCTTGGCTTTGGGAAATGCATCATTTTAGACCATTTTACCAAACATACTGGGAAATAAAAAGTTCAAAATGATGTTAGAATGTGATTTAACTAGAACTTGCTGTTTTATGTTAGCATTACAGGATCACAGAACATTAGGAAATATTTTGGAGTCCTTGAGGGTTTCCTGTGAGATGCTTGATTTAGTTTTGCTCTGAACTGCATTGTAAAGCTGGTCCAGGGGCCGTGGTTACAGGCACCAAGTTTTAATACACAAAAGCAGAAGCCTTGACTAGAGTATGTGGTAAAACCACTCCAGACTTGCCCTACCAGTTGCCAGAGTCCTTGAACCTCTTTCTCTCCGTAGTGTTTTTAACTGTAAATGCAGACTTGGGAGGGTTCTAGACTTTTAAAATGTTTTTTGCTTTTCCCCGCTGACTAGCTCTGGTTCTCCAAGTCGGCTGCACACAGTAGTTTTGGCATGCTCCAACTGGTTTCTGTCCTTACTATGCTTTGCATTCTGCAAAGCATTTCTGTAATGGTCAAGCTTGTAAATAACTTTTTTTTACATTTTAATCTTTTTTCCATTAATTAAGAGGTATGCAAAAACACAGTTTAAATAAAGCCCAGTATTTTAATTCCTTTCAAACTAAGTGGCAAGACAAATGCATAGAGTGTATATGTTGGAAAAGCTGTTGATAACCAGTCGTGTAGAGAAGAGACATACCCAGACTATTGCTTGCAGAACAAGAGAAACCCACGCCTGAAATCTGGTTTTGAAGCACACAGAAGTGACATTTGGAACATGTATAAGTAACCACCTTTTTGAGTTACAATTTCACAACTACATTTTCTTTGCTCTATCTTGTAGTTGTGTTTTGTGTTTCTGAATCCTGTGTTAAGGCAAAAGTGGTGATTTCTAAGTGGGTCACTGCAGCCCTCCAAACCTGGGCCAGGAAATTTTAATAGGTCAGTAATTTCACAATTTTGGATCTCTTGATAAAGACAAAAAGGAATAATGTGAAATACAAATGATGCCTGTATATGAACCGTCACATGTTAAAATATGTAAGCTTTTTATAGAGCCTCAGTCTTGCTGATTTCAAACAAATTTTTCTTCTATGTATCGCTTTTAAGAGAGCTATCAGTTTAGCTATCAGACTCTAGGTTGATGCATTTTTGTACTTAGCTGTACTGTGTGATATTTTTCATTATTTTAGGAAGCCAACATGGGGAATAAAAAATACTGTTATAAAATATGTAATGGGTTTGAAAGCTGGGAAGGAGAATATACTGCTGTACAGCTAATAAATAATAATGGATTAACGTGTGCTCACTGCCTGCTTTCTTTGTGGCTGTTCAGGGTGACCTGGCAGTGGTCTCCAGACTGCAAAGCCATGATGCTGTGAGAAGGGAGCAGTTCTCTCACCGTCACAGGCCAGCATATACAGAAGCAAGTGTCAGGGCTGTGATGAAGCCAGGGCATGGTCCCTGTTCCTTACAGCACCTCTGTTGCATAGCAGAGGTCTGAGCTTGCTCAGCTGGGACTGCGTGGAGGAGTTTGTAGTGGAGAGGTGTTGTAAAATGTCAGCATTTACAGCTTGCACTAGAAGTGGTGTTGGAAGTTCTTGTTGCTCTTTGGTTTGGCTACGTGTAGCTGATGGTTTAAATAGCAGAAATGTAATTTCCATTTCATTCTGGATGGATACTTAGGTGGAGTTTCTGTGTTGTATCTTAGTTACCTGTGAAAGCAGCTGAGAGTAAGTAGTTGGGTAGCTACACAGTAAGTTCAGGGTAGTACCTCTTGTACCACGGGCATCAGAACAGGAGTTACTGAAGGTGGCAGAGTACTACTTACTTAAAAGGAAATCATAAAAAGCACTAGAGTTGCTAAACTTAATTTTCACTACAAACGTGAGAACTAGAGTGGGCAGCCCTGTATCTCTGTGGGGCTGTCATACATGTTACTAGTTGTGTGTGTGCATGACTCTGTGTATTTAATTGTATATACATAGAGTTGTTGTTGTTCAGCCTGGAGAAGAGAAGGCTCTTTAAGGGGAGACCTTACAACAGCTCCCAGTGCTTAACAGAGCTACAGGAAACCTGGAGAGAGGCTTTGGACAAGGGCCTGTAGGGGCAGGACAAGGGGGAATGGCTTTAACCTGACAGAGGGGAGACTGAGATGAGATATTGGGAGGAAGTTCTTCCCTGTGAGGGTGCTGAGGCCCTGGTGCAGGTTTCCCAGAGAAGCTGTGGCTGCCCCATCCCTGGCAGTGTTCAAGGGCAGGCTGGATAGGGCTTGGAGCAACCTGGTCTAGTGGAAGGTGTCCCTGCCCGTGGCAGGGAGTTGGAACTGTGTGGTCTTTAAGGTCCCTTCCAGTTTAAACTGTTCGATGTTCTTGAGACATGGTTCTTAACCTTACCAAAAGAAGCTGCCTGGAGGTTGATGCCTGGGATCCTGTTTCAGCAGGTGGGTGAGGTAAATGCCAGGGCTGCTTATGCAGGGAAAGATAAATCCTCATGTGCTTTCTCAGCTGGACAAGGACCTTGTGTATTCACAAGCTCAAACATGTTTCAGACAGGCAGTGCTCTGAAGGAGATGTGATTTTTGGGTATTTCTAGAGCTAGGGAGGCTTTGTGGTGAGCTGGAAAACCAAAGCTGTCCTTGGATCTCTAGTAGTGTCACTATCATCTCTTAAACACCATGGCTCAACCCACTGCTGACAGTGAAGGATGCTGCAGTGTCTTTGGTTTGGCTTTGTTTTAACTGGTGACCTGTGATGGTGTCCCAGAGAGCTGTCACGCATGCTCTGGCCTGGTCTCATGGTCTGCATTGAGCACTGCTGCAAGACCTCCATGCAGAGCAGCTTGTACTGTTGTACACAGGTCTAAGTGAATCCAAGGCTTGTGCTTCCAGTTCTCTGTGTTCAGAGAGATGGTGGGCTGAAAGGAAGAGAGCCTGAGACGTCTATTAGTTCAAGGACCACAAATGTGGTTGCTTCCAAGTAATCTTTGATTCGCTGGTGGTGCATTGTAGGTCTTGGCAGCTCCTGCCCTGCCAAGCACAGCCCATTGCTGCAACAGGCCTCAGGAGAAGAGGCTGATCTCTGAAGGTGGACCGCTGGTGGCTTCTCTTGTGCCACTGGAGGAAGCCATTTCTAAGCAGCATTTTATGGTGGACTGCTTTTTGAACCTTCTCCAGAGACCAAAGCAAGTGTTAGTGGGGATGGGAGCACTCACCCTGTGGCCATGATCTTTTGCTCAGGCTGGTGTGTTACTTGGTGGTCTACTCTGTTTGGCCTGGTTTCTTGGTGCTTGCTCTGACAGTAGTCGTGCTATGCAAGCTGGTTTTTATTTGATTTGGGCTGGGGTAGGTATCTGTGCTTGTGTGCCTCTTGCAGGCTTCTGGTTTGCCCTTGGTGGAGCCGCTCTGGAGAGATGCAGAGCAATGTCCTAGCCTGCTCCTGAGGATGTGAATCCAGGGCAGTGTCTCAAGCCTGAATGTGTATGTGGACGGAGCGTCCCTGCTCAAGCCCAGTGCTAGAAAAGCCATGCCTTGTGTTCTGGACTTTGAGGGAAAAGCCAGGGCTAGTGTGGACCCAGGGAGCATGAATGGCAATCCAGCTGATTGCCTGGCTGCCATCTCTGGTGCTTTGGCTGCTCTCCTGATGCCTTGCTGGAGAACGGCATCAGGATGGAGAGGGGCTGAAGCCAGCTCTGCATGAATGCTGCAGCCTGTCAGAGGCTTATTTGGCTTCCAGAGATTGTGAGCTCCCCCAGGTTAGAAGGACCAACTCCTCTCACATCACTGGACAGGATTGCCAAGCCTGCTTCTTCAGCTAGTGTAAGATTGAGGTTTTACTGATGCCAACCATGGCATGCTTTCTTCTGCCTCATTGCAGGAAAAACTAACAACTTCTCCTTTGTCTTCAGATCATTGTAGCAGATGATTCTCCAGGTGAAAAGAGGGCAGTTGTTCATCAGGGACAGCTTAGGGAGACTAGGGCAGGGAGGCAGCTGTTGGCAGAGCCTCTAAGAACTGGAGGACACAGGGACACCCTTGCAGAGCAACACGGACCAGAGCTTATGCAAAACCCAAGGAGGTCTTCAGACTGAAGTCAGGCAAGTGTGGTAGGCAACCAATGTGGATGGGCAGGAGGGGAAAGGATGAATGCAGAAAGGAGAAGCAGGGGACAGGCTGCTCTGAGGGAGCAGACATTGCTTGAGTATGCAGGGGTGGAGCTGGCTGAGCCAAAGCTCAGCTGGAGTTGGACTTGGAGAAGCGTATGAAAGACAGAACAGCTTCTCCATTAAGGGCTTCAGCAGCAGCAGGAAGGCTTTGGAAAAATGCAGGCCTGCTCCTTGGTGGAGCAGAGAGTGTTCTGACAAAGGACATGGAAAAGACCAAGGTACTCGCTGTTGGTCTTGCCTTGATTTTGGCTAGTGAAGTCTGTCTTCAGGTGTTCCAGGGCCCAAGCCACATGCCACGGCCTGAGGGAAGCATTTGAAGGTGCTGAGGAAACCAGTCAATGTCATCACACTCTCTAATCTTTGATAAGTCCTAGTGATCTGGGGAGGTTTGTGACACCTGAAGAAAGACATTTGTTCCATTCCTCTGCAAGAGGGGTAAGAAGGAATATCTGGGGAACTGCCCCATTGTATCCTCCAAGGAGATAGCTGGCTGTGTGGACAAGGGGAGATGAGTGAATGTTCATCTGGACTTCAGCAAGGCTTTTGGCACTTTCATGTGGCATTTTATAGCAGAATTGAAGATGTTGAGGCTGGAAAAGAGGACTATCAGTTGCATGGAAGATTGGCTAGACTGCCATGTTCAATGTGGTCAGCAGTACAACATCTAACTGATGCTGGTTGTTCATGTTCCTCAGGGTTTGCTTGTGAAGCCACTGGTACCATCTTAGTTGCCAGTGCAAGAAACCAGTGAGGGGGTGGCTAAGCCCCTAGGACAGTTCCCGCTGCACAGGACGGGTAAGGAGAGGCTATGGGAGACCAGCCTGGAGAAGAGAAAGTGAGGGGGGACCTCACTGCTGTCTGCAAATAGCTGATGGGAGAGTGTGAAGAAGATCAAGCCAAACCCTTTTAGGTGTCACAGTGAGAGGGCAAGAGGCAGTGGAGACACCGGAGCAGAAGAAACTCCAGCTCAAATTCAGGAGAACCTTTGTTACTCTAAGTGTGGTCAAACCTTGGGAAAGGTGGCCAGAGGGGTGGTGGGGTCTCTGTTCTTGGAGATGTTCTGATCTCAGCTAAGCATGGTGCTGAGCACCTGAACTGGCTCAGTCTAGAGCAGAGGGTTGGACCCAGAGGTGACCACCAGCCAACACTGCTCCAAGGAGTCTGTAGGTGCTCCAGAGCCAGGGGAGAAGCTGCCACTGTGTGGCCACGCAGGACACAGACACTGGGTGCCAGGTCAGCGCAGCGTGGGAGCATTGGGCTGGGAGCGCAGCAGTGGGCCCAGCAAGGATGAAGTGCTGTTCTGGAGCTCCTCTTGCTGCACACAGAGCATGGGAAGTGCTTCAGCTCCCCAGGGTGATCTGGGGTTGGAGAGGAGCACCATGACCTCTTCCTGGGAAGGTCCTGGTACTCTAGGGTAGCGCTGAAAATGCCCAGCCCATGTCCCCTGCAGGGGAAGGCAGAGGAGGTGGATTGGTTACTCTGGACATTCAGACATGCCTGGGCTTGCACAAGAGGCAGGAATGCTTGTG
>NW_009935966.1:38446-54550 GCF_000696875.1 Nestor notabilis
TTTGCCTTGCCTCTGGGATAGATGCTCTGCTGCACTGATGCTCAATGTGTTCCAGCATGTAGAGCACAGTATTTGGGGAACGAGTTTGGGATGAGACTTGCCTTGAGTTCCTTTGTGCTTCTAAGCTTCAGTAGGAGCCGTCTTCTGATGGGTGCAGTGGGACAGCTGCTCTCTCCACATCCTGAATATCTTTGCATGAAAAAGCTGGGACCTGGTGCTCTTTTTGAGTTCAGATACCAGCAGCCTGGAAAAGCCATACATCCAGCCAGGACTGTCGTTGACACAGGCTGTCCCTGTTGGATGAACACCCTGTGCCCTTCTTCTTCCTAGTGGTCATCTGCCACTGACATGGCTCAAGGACGTGCCTTGGCCAAGGCTGGTCCTTGCCGTGAGCCGTGTTCAAGCTGGCCACCTCTTTGCAAATAGCCTGTGTTGTGGTTGGGTTCTATGGCTGCTGGCCCTGCAGGGACATGGTTTCCTGCCTCAGCTGTTGTTCTGAAGGTGATTTTAGAAGCGCCAGGGCTTCACAGCAGGAGAAAACCATCACTCAGCCCTTCCAGGTATCACCTTGTCCTGGGTTATTCCACTTTATGAAAACTCCAAGAGGTCCCGGTTGGCAAGTTGCAGCTCAGGCAGCCTGGAACTTGGTGCTTTGACTAAAAGGGGCATCTTAGGGGATAAGGCAGGTGGCACCCTCCGTCCCTGCTGATGGTCATGGGACCCAGTCTAAGGGCTGAGAGCAGCTCTGCTGGCCCCCCAGCACCTTCCTGAGTCTCTGGTAGGGCAGAGAAATACTAGGTCCAGTGAAGTCCTGCATGGTGCACAGAACAGCTTTCTGCTCCATCCTGGAGCTTTTGCCTGGTCCAGAGTGGCGGTAGAGTGGTTGATGTGCACACTCCAAGGAAGCCACCAAGTCTTTGCCTCTTGCCCTTGCTTTGGAGCAGCGGCTTTGTCATTTTGACATGACACTTGAGGCATGTGGAGAAGCCCTGCCTGCAGTGGGCACCAGCACCCATCCCCATCATAGAATCCCAGACTGGAAAGGACCTTAAAGCTCATCCAGCTCTGACCTCCTGCCATGGGCAGGGTCACCTTTCACTAGACCAGGTTGTTCCAAGCCCTGTTCAGCCTGGCCTTGGACACTGCCAGGGTTGGTCTCCCATTGTAGATGCCTGGTGCGAGATGGCAGGGCTGGGCTGGGATGGGTAGAGCTGCTCTTCTCATACCCTTTCCACGCTTCAGGCAGAACCACCTCTGGGGGCTGCAGGACAGGAGTAGGCCATAGACCTGCAACTGTTGAAGGGTGGTGCCATGGGGAGATGCTGGTCTCCTGGCTGGGAGGCAGCGGTGGGGTGTCCTGCTCCCTCGGGTGAAGCTAAGACTGAGGAGAAGGGCTGGGCAGCAATGCTGGTGGCTGTGGGCACCATCGCTTTCGCTTTGCTTCTTTGCTCAGGCGGCAAATCTCATCTGACGGGGCAGGAAGAGGCACCGAGCGAGCACCAGGAAGGGGAGGAGGCACCTCTGCGCTTCCTCCCAGCAGGCGCCTTCCCCGTGGCGCCCAGGGATGCTGCCTGGAGCCCTGCATCACCCACACCCCAACCCAGCCATGGCCACATCCCACAGAGCCATCCCTGCTGAGATCCAAGGTAAAGCATCATTGTTGCTGGGGCACCATGGAGATGGGCAGCACAGTGCGGGGCCTCCTCAGCCCTAGTTTGCTGTGCTGAGGGTGGCAGAGATACTTTCGGGTTCTCATCATCACCAACAGTGGTTCAGGGGGGTCCAAGCAGGGCACGAGGCTGCTGTTGTCCCCAGAGCTCAAGTGTTGAGGATGGTGCTTTGGCCAGAAGCATCCCTAGATAAGCATCCCTGGCTCCTCAAGGACATGGCTCTGCATGGCTCAAACTGTTGTACTTGTCGGTGCAGCTCCCTGGGGAGGCACAGCCTCAGTTCCCCAGCAGCACAGGGGAGGTGTGAAATAACCCTGCTTCTGGCGTTCTCTCCTTTGATTGAAAAAACAAAATCTCTTGGGGTCCAGCAGCCTCATCAACTCCAACAAGGGGTGGAAAGGAGCCATGTTGCTGCATCCCCATGTCCCAGCTCCGACATAGTGGGTTCCTAGGATGTGTGGCTCAAGCCACTGGATGCAGGGCTCGGTGTCATTGTGAAAACCTGGTTTGCATTGGATGGTGATGGGCAGTTGTGGTTCTGGTGCCATTTCTCTGAGGTGGGAATGAGGAGAGGTAGGGTGTGATGCTCCCACTGGTCCATAGTGACTGGTTTGTAGACATAGGGAGGTTGGTACCACAACTACCCGTGCAGGTCACATCTCCAAAAGATGGAAATGTGGAATAAATCCCTGGGTACACTGTGAGGAGGAAGCACTTGGGTGCAGAGTTGCTGCTCTGTGATATATTGGGGAAGGAAGGAAGAGAAACCAGGATCCTCCTGTTGCTAAGCACCAGCTCCCTGTGAGCAGGGCAGCACGTGAACATAAACCAGTGACCCCAAATCCTTGTGCTTGGTCATGGCTGCAGAAGATGATGGGGAGGTGGGTTTATCACCTGAGCGGCTAACAAGACCCAAACCCAGTGTGGAATGTGGCTTAGCTGAGAGAGGAGCAACTACAGTCTGATCATCAGTTGTGGATGGAGAGGGGCTGATTGAGGTGGGGGTGCAGGGGATGGTGTCCACAGGGACAGCAGGGCTGGTGGGAGCAGAGCAGGGGTGTCCCATCACTTCATGTGGACATTGATCTTCTTAGAGGGCATCACCACCTTCCTGGGGACAAAGGAGGTCCTTCTGATGATGAGCATCCAGCTGCAGGTGAAATCCAAGTACGACAACTACATCTTGGTACGTGCAAAGTCTGGCCCGGCTCCTCCTTTCCCAGTTTCCCCAGGCAGCTGTTCCATGGCTGCAGCAGGGAACAGGGGTGGCTCCTGTGTCACCACTACCTGTTGTCACACTAATGTCACACTGATGTCCCCTGCTTAGGTGCTGACGCCCTGGCGAGCCTATGTGCTGCCAATGACACTGCCAGTGAGGGTAAGCAATGGGTGGCTTCCAGGAGGGATTTGCTTGGGGCACCCATGGGGCACCCAGGCCACCAGGTCTGGGAAGCCCCCTGGATGAGGATGAGGATGGGGTGAAGGGGAGGAGGGTGGGTAAAGGCTACAAGGGCATAGCTGGGCACTCCTCAGGGTATGGGGAAGGATGGGAGCTGTGGGGCACCATTGGGTCCCCCTTCTCCATCAGTGCTGGAGCCGATCCTGCTCCTCTCACCCACAGGTTCACAGCAGCTTCAGCTTCCTAGAAGTGAGGGAGATGACTGTGCGAGAGCCCAGCTTGGTGAGTGGCACCAATTGCTGGGACAAACCCCACTGGGGACCCACCACCTGCCATGGCAAACCCTGACCTGGAGCCCACCACGGTGCCTGGGGGTGTCCTGTTCCCCCATTGTGCATCAAGGGTCACCAGTGATGACCTGTGAGAACTCCACAGGGTATTTATCTCTGAGACACCCCTAAAGAAATCCACTTATGGCCTTGCCCAGGTTATTATCTAGCGGCTGGAGGTGCAGGGAGGCACCCATGGCTGCTGGGGTGAGCATGGATGCCTGTTCCCCTCCAGCAGACAGTGCGTGGCTGTGGCACCTTGGCTCAGCAGGGACAAGGTGACAAGCAGCTGCTGGCTTACCGAGGCAAAGCCAAATTTAGCAGGAGGGTGTTTTAAACCCCAATAATCCTCTTAGGAGGAGGCGTGAGCAGAGGGCAGAAGTGGCATGTGGGAATTGCGGAGGAGAGGAATGGGATGCCCTGGCTTGGATGTGTTGGCCAAAAAAGAGTCATGGTCCTCCTCAACCTCTTGTCTGTCTCATTAAAGCATCAACAGTGCCTGTGTCCCCAGCCTCCAAACAGGGTTTCTGCTGCGTGGCTGAGCTCCAGGGGAAAAATAAAGGGAAGCTGGGTAGAGAGTGAGGGGTGCTGGGGGTGAGAGCCCAGGGTGGATGGGGTGAGGCAGCTGGCTGGACTATCAAGAGCCCAGGAGTTGTTACCCTACAGGCAGAGCACTGGGCAGCAGTGGAAGCTCCATCCTCCAATGTTGCCAGCAGATAACTGTCATCCCGCTCCCACGCCTCAATCAGCCTGTAATTAAATCAGGGAGCATGTTGCCATGGGATTTTTTTCCTGGTAGGAACTAAAAGAGCCTCAAAACCTAATTAGATAAATTCAAGGAGGAAACCTCCATCCTCCAGCTGAGGCAGAGTCAAGACTGTTCTTACCCTGCTGTCTTGGGCTGCTGCTGTGTTAGCTTAGCTTGAGTTCTGGAGAGGTTTCTGCCTTATTCCAGCACTTTTTGATCTCTTTAATGTATTTTGTCTTAAATTCTTGGTGCTCTCAGCCTCCCCTGTGCTCACAGTGCTCAGGTGGGGTTTGTAAGCAGCTCCTGGTTGTCTGCAGTGAGGATCTGGCAGCTGTCACCACTATGTCTGGGGGCTTGGGGACACTGTGTGCTGCCAGTTCACTTGGGCATTTCCCACCCTTTGCACCCCGTAGGTTGTCATAGAAACAGATGCAGCGTCTCATGCCTTCCAGTTCATGTCCTCTGATGATTTGGAGCAAGTTGTCATCCACGTCACAATGTCTCTTAAGAAGGTCTTTCCAGACTCATCTCCTGGGTAAGGGTCTTCTGCTCCTCAGGGGTAGCTGTGCAGGTGCCAGAGCAACCTCTTTGCTCAGAAAAGCCCCAGGTAGGGGATCATAGAATCACAGAATGGTTTGGGTTGGAGAGAACCTTAAGATCACCCAGTTCTAACCCCCTGCCATGAGCAGGGACACCTCACACTAGACCATGTCACCCAAGGCCCATCCAGCCCGGCCTTGAACACTGCCAGGGATGGAGCATCTACCACTGCTGTTCCAGTGCCTCACCACCCTCACAGTAAAGAACTTCTTCCTTATATCTAACCTGAACTTCCCTGTTTAAGTTTGAACCCATCACCCCTTGTCCTATCACTACAGTTCCTGATAAAGAGTCCCTCTCCAGCACACTTATAGGGTCCCTTCAGATATTGGAAGGCTGCTATGAGGTCTCCACACAGCTTCTCTTCTCCAGGCTGAACAGCCCCAACTTTCTCAGCCTGTTGATATGTTCACACTAGTCCCTTTTAATAGGAGAAACCCAACATGATGGAGGCCAGACCCCACTCCCCGATCGCATCGGGAAGGATGTTTCTGGCCACTCTACACACAAGGACTGTAGCTAAGCATAAAGTGGTGAGGATGCTTTTCTCCCAGCCCACCATCACACACTCCTTTGGTCCTTCCCCAGGACACTGCTCAAGAACTACCCACCCAAGCTGTATGAGAGAATCCAGTGGATCACGGACTCACTGGAGGAGATGCTGAAGAGCAGCCCTGCGCCCTGTGGTGAGCCTCCAGCACCTCCCCATGCAGGACCACAAGTGTTGGAGCACCCTGAGGACCATCACAGCTTGGTGTCCTTCAGTTTAGGTCAAAAGGAGCCCTGCTAGTGGGGTCTGCTCCCCACCAGCCCATCCATGGGGCAGGGGCAGAAGCAGGACTGGGGGGAGGTAGTTCCCCAGAGAGGAGCAGGGTGGCTGTGAGGCAAGGATGCTTGATGTCCACCCATGAGGGACATGCAGCTGTGGATGCTTCCACCTACTTCATATAGCATGGCTGCAGAGCCAGGGGCTTTTCCTGAAGCCTGGTATGGAGTAGGATACCCCCATTGTCATCACAGCAATGCATTTTGCCTGGTATCTACATGGATCAAACAAAGCAAGATAGAGCCCCCTGGGTTGTGGAATTGCTTTTGGGCTGGCAGTAGACCACATAGGACACTCTAGTCTCTTTGAGGAGGGAGGCGAGAGGTCCCAACATCCCTCTTCTGCTTCCTGCTCTTCCCAAGGGTCTCCTCCATGTTCCCATGGGAAGGTTTGCCACCAAACTTCCTTCTTTCTGCAGGGGGGTTCTCGGAGACCTATGCTGCTCTGTGTGATTACAATGGTTTTGCTTTCCGTGAGGAGATACAGTGGGTAAGCTGCTCTGTCCCATGGAGAAGAGCCAGTGGTCATGTGTCACTTGGTGGGCAGGGAAGCAGGATGCTCATGGGTGCCTCTACTCCATTCAGCAGCCTCATGGAGCTGCTGGGGCTGGGACACCCTAGAGCTGGGAACTGCAGTTTTGCCTGGCTTGAGTGTTCCCTGATCCTCAGTGGGGTAGAATCAAAGTGCAGATGAGAATGAGATGCTTTGGATCAAGTTTCCCAGGCTGTCACGTAAGGAGAGCCCCTGGAAATCTGTGGCCTTGCTGGGTGTCCCTAGCAGAGGAGAACTCCTCTGGGACCCAGCCACGGCAGGTCCTCCTCTTCCTCTGGACTCTGACTCCAGCCCTCCTCTCCTCACACCCTCATTCCCACCAGCCTGAGGGTGCTCTACCTTCTGCTGGCCAGTTCCTGCAGAGTGGTCCAGCACCCACCGAGCCATCCCACCAATATGTGACGTGTGCCCTGCCAGCCATAGCGGGGGGGAAAGGAGGGGGTGTTAGGCTCAGGCTTTAGGGAAGGGTTTCCTAGGGTAGGGCACCCAATGGCCCAGATCCTTCCAGTGCCACTGGGCACCCAAGCCCTCCCCAGGGCCATGTGCTGAGCCTGATCCATGTGTCCATCCATCTGAGCAGGACGTGGACAACATCTATCACAGCCAGGACTGCCGGGAGTTCAACCTGCTGGACTTCAGCCACCTGGAGAGCCGGTGAGTGCCCATCCATGCTGCCCATGGAGCCCATGTCACACCAGTGCTTGCCCTCATCCTTCCTACCCACAATAGGGGTGGCCCAACACACTCCTCCGCTCACACTAGAAACTTTGTTCACTTTACACGCTCCAGGGCCGCAGCATCTGCAGGCTGATGCCCCCCCACACCAAACTTGGTGAACCCCATGCCATGGGGCCATGGTCCCAGGAGGCTGGGCTGCATCACTGTTCATTTTTAACACTTAAGTAAGCCCATGAGCTGCTTGTGGAGGTGAAACCCAAACGTCACAGCAGCTTCTCACCACTGTAGCTGTCAGGAGTTTCCATATGCAAAGCAGCCAGTGCTGCTCTCCCCCAGCACCCCAGACATCTGTTACAATCTTATAATGATTCAGCTTTATAATTATAATAAAATAGATAACAGATAATCTTATAACAGAGCCATGAGCTCAGGTGGTGCCCGGTCTTGTCTCATCCATGTCTCCATCCCAAGAAAGATGGAGCAAGGGCTCAGTTCTGGGAGAAGGCAACAGCTGTGCTTGAGTCGAAGTTCTCAGCTGAGAATTTTGGGAAACAGGATCTGTGTTCAGTTGGCCAAAAGGAGATGGGTTTAGAGGTTTCTTTGGACCAGGAAGTCAAAAAGAAACTTTTTTCCACCCGAGCAAAACCTGTGTTGTTCTTTACACAGAATTAAAAACACCAGAGGCATGCAAATAATTTGGTTCATTTTATTCTCCCTGAGGGAATAATCTGGGGAAGGTGAGCTGTGTTTGTGGGTCGCTTTAAACTCATGGACCCCCAATCCTGCCCTGTTGAACACTGTATTTGGGCTTTCTGAGGTTGGGTGTCTTGG
The DNA here is from genome assembly GCF_000696875.1 of Nestor notabilis. NCBI lineage: Eukaryota > Metazoa > Chordata > Aves > Psittaciformes > Psittacidae > Nestor > Nestor notabilis. The sequence continues at coordinate 46,080 of NW_009935966.1, forward strand.
GGCACCTGTTTGGGACCAGACTTGTCCCAGCCTGGTCCCTGACTCCCTTGTCCTTGTCACCCTCCAGAGATGTGGCGCTGAGTGTGGCCGCTTTGTCCTTCAACCTGTGGTTCACCAAGCTCTCCTGCAAGGACTTCAGGCTGGTGAGTACCAGCGCTGCCGCTCTGGGCACACTGGAGGAGTCCAGGTTTCCACAGGGATTCTCTTCCCCCCTTGACAGAACCAGGAGATCTTGGAGCAGCTGCTCTACATGCTCAGCAAATCCGTGATGCTGGAGGAGCTGGTGCTGGAGAACAGTGGGTTGAAAGCGTAAGCAAAGGCATTGCAGGGTGGATGAGCAGGGTCTCAGCAGCCTGGTGGTGGTCCCCTCACATGCATGGAGAAGAGAGGTCCCTGGACCTCTGTGCCAACGGGCTGCTGGTGCCCCATGCCCTCCACAGCATGGAGCTCCCTGGCAGCAGATACCCTGGAGGCCAGCAGACATCACCCACGCTTGGAGATGCTCTGCTTTCTCCTGCTGGCTCCTCATATAGAGGAGCCAGATAGAGATGGTTCTGCCACAGAGGCAGGAGCTGATGTCACATCCCCATAAGGCTGCAGGGTTGGTGGCCATGTGTCCTGGAGGTGGCTGTACCTTGGTCAGATGGGTGACCGTTCTTCCCACAGGGACTTTGCACAGAGGATGGCCCAAGTACTCAGCAACCATCCCGACTCTGTCCTGCACACCATTAACCTTGCTGGCAACCAGCTGGAAGACAGAGGTACCCAACTTAGAATCACAAAGTCAGCCAGGTTGGAAAAGACCTTTAAGATCACGAAGTCCAACCATTTGGCAGCATTGCCAAGGCCACCACTAAACCATGGCACTGAGGGCCTTTTCTACACGGATTGTGAACACGTCCAGGGACAGTGACTCCACTATTGCCCTGGGCAGCCTGTTCCAATGCCTGACCACCCTTTGGGGGAGAAATTGTTCGTAATATCCATTCTAAACCTCCCCATGAAAACTGATGTTCAAGTCTGGATCCCAGCAGCAGTTCCCCCCTGCCGTGGGGCTGTAGCTCAGGGTGGGATACACACCACCTCAGGGCTCTCTGCTCTTTCATCAGGGATCGCTGCCTTCAGCCGGCACGTGGAGAAGTGTCCCAAGGGTCTGCAGAGCCTCAACTTGGCCAGGACAATGCTCACTGCTAAAGGTAGCGCCCAGCATCCGCTCACTGCCTGTGTGCTGCTGGAAGGCTGGGCACGGCAGCACTTGGGGTGAAGCTGGCACCAAAGGGCTGGCTGAAGGGGCTGCAGGGACACACTGGAAAGGGCATCTTCAGGGATGTGATGTCCTGCTGTAGGAAAGTGCCCCTTCCTCTGCTCCATGGCTCTCCCCATTGCAGAGGACCTGTGGGCATCCATCTCTCCCCCTCTCCTTGAGCAGGGATGAGCATGTTATGCAAGGCCCTCGCAGATAACAAAGCCATTGGATCCTCCCTCCGGCACTTGGACCTCTCAGGAAACCCTGGCTCCCTGGCTGGGGACGATACCAGTGTGAGTGCTGCGATGGGGGTGACACCACCTGAGCTGTGTCCCCAGCATGGCTTGGATGGCTTCAGTCTCCTGGGTCTGCATCCTGCCTTGCAGAACCCCAGGGATGGGGAACTCATGTTTGCAACACCTCTTTTCCCACTCTGGAGCAGCAGGGGATGCACTGGGGACATCCTGCTGCATCTGCTTGCGGGAGAGTGGGAGATGGAGCAAGGATGTGAGCAGTGTGGGGCTGGGAGCAGTGTGGGGCTGGATGAATCCCCCTGCAGGATTTGTCCCTGTGCACTGCAGGAGAGAGGGGGCAGGCTGGAGATGGGATTTATGGCCTGCAGGGTGCTGGAGGGGGGGTTCAGGGTGCTGGCCAAAGCCACTGAGCCCTCTCTGCCCACAGAACCTGCAGATCCTCCTTCGCCAGTGCCACTCACTGTCCCACCTCAGCCTGGCCAGCACGGACTGCCCCTTGGATGCTGTAAGTACCCATGGGGAGGGTCCCAACAGTGATGCCTCCCCAAACCCATGTGCTGTTGGGGGTGCTACCACTCCATCCTGCTTGGCACAGGGCTGTGGATACAAGGGTGTATGTGGGGCAGCCCAATGATCTCCCACTCTGTGCCCGCTGCCACGGGCAGGTTGGGGGTCTTGGGGCTCAGCAGAAAAAAGAGGGGAGCCCCAGCATGGGGCAGACTCCTTTAGCACCCCTGATACCTCACCCCACACCATCCTTGGGCTGCGTGAGGGGCTGGTTCCTCCTCAACATAGCTCACATGCCCACCCCGGCAGGTCTTCGGAGCCCTGGCCCGTGGATGCCACACCAGCCTCGTCTATCTGGATCTCTCCAAAAATGTGTATTCCCACAAGTAAGGCCCTGGGATGGTGGGGAGGGGACTGTGGTGCCCAGGCAGGTGCTGGGTGGCAGATGATGCCATGCTGTGCACATCCTTTTCAGGAGGGTGAAAACCACCTCTCCTGGCATCAAGGAGTTTTTCAGCCAGGCCTGCGTCCTCAGGCACGTCTCCCTGGCGGGCACCAAGCTGCCAGCAGATGCTGTAAGGTGAGGGGGGGCTGTGAGTCCACCAAGGGGAATGGATTTGGGGTGAGCATGGTCTTGAGGGTGGAGCTTGCTCAGGGCTTTGCATGTTAAGAGGGCTGGTGAAGAGGATGGATGGGGCAGTGAAAGGCAGAGCTCTGGGAACAACATGCCAGGGGAGGTTTAAACTGGAGATTAGGAACAATTTCTCCCTGAAAGGGTGGTCAGGCATTGAAACAGGCTGCCCAGGGAAGTGGTGGAGTCACCATCCCTGGAAGTGTTCCCAAATCATGTAGACAAGGCCCTCAGTGCCATGGTTTAGTAGCGGCCTTGGCAGTGCTTCAGAACAGTTGGACTTATGATCCTGAAGATCTTTTCCAACCTGGTTAATTCTATGACTCTGTGCTGTCTTCTCCAGCACCTGCTCCCACCGCCGGTGCTGGTGCCCCTGTTGCTCGCACTGATGTGTGGCTTTGGTGGCTTTTCCAGGGTGCTACTGCAAGGGCTGGCAGACAACAGCCACATCAGTGACCTGCACCTGGATCTCAGCAACTGCGAGGTGAGGGTCAGCACCCACAGGTGCCCAGCCCAGCCAGGGGGTCTCATTATGGCGCTCAAGGAGGTTGCTCCATGTGTGGGAAGCTCCATGCCCCTCCGCCCTGGGACTGGGGTGACCTTCCCGATGGCAGAATCTCATTTACAGGGCTTCCACCTCCCCTTGTACTGACATCTTGCTGTTTCTCCACAGCTGAGATCAGTGGGGGCGCAAGTCATCCAGGATCTCATCCCTGTCACCAGCTCCATCAGTGACCTGGACTTGTCTGACAATGGTAGGTTGCTTCTTTCCTGCCTGGGAGAAAGTCTCCTCCATCTGCAGGTCCAGCCACCACGGACCAGCTCAGTGCTGGAGGCACCTTGTGAGCTTGTAGGAGGCCCCAGGGAGATGGGTAGGGTCTGCTGTGCTCACTGCCTCTTGACAGCACTGGCTAATGCAGCATTCAACTGCACTTATCACTCACGAATATCCTTCAGCAGAAGAAGCTGCAGCACTACAGGCTGTGTCTCATGGGAGTCAAGGCACACAGTGGCCAGCAGAGGATTCCTGCCTGAGAAATTGCCACCTCATCAGGCTTTTATGGCTTTTTGCTCCCAAAACCAACCTTCCCCAAGGCAGGCAGTCCTCACATGTTCACTTCTCCCTCTGCTGATGTCCTTCCCTGCATGCCAGGCCTCTTTGATCACTTTCTAGAGCTGCATCCCATGTGGGCAGTGGTGGTGGTGGCCCTGGTTTAGTGGAAGGTGTCCCTGCCTGTGGCAGGGGGTTGGAACTGGGTGAGCTTTAACGTGCCTTCCAACCCAAACCAGTCTGGGATTCTATGAAACTCTTCTGACCTCTCTGCAGGGGTTTGCAGCCTCTGCTGATAACCTTGTCCTGTCCTGGCCTCCATGGATGAGCAGTCCTAATCACCACAAATATTATCTCTGCCAGCTCTTAATTTCACCTGAAAGGCCCCAAACCTTAAAGCAGACTATGCAGCTCAACAGCCAGATGCCTCTGGGAATGCTGAGGTTTGGAGTTCTTTGAAAACCTGTCCAGGCCACCAATGCTCCGGCAGCTCACTCTCGTGCCCAGAATCTCAAACCAGCCCTTGACAAAATATGCTTTTGTTTGTTGCCTTCCCAGTAGAGCAGCTCTGTGCAGGAGGGACAGTCCCATATATGGGTCTTGATGACTCTGCAGGTCCCTGATGAGGGACTACCTTGCTGCCACCTTTGTGAACTGCTTGGAGCATCCTGGTGAGCATCTCCCATGTCTCACAGGCTTTGACCCCGACATGGTGACGCTGGTGCTCTCCATAGGCAGAAGCAAGTCCATTAGGCACGTGTCTCTGGGGAAAAACTTCAACATCAAATCCAAGTAAGCACAAATCTGCAGCACGCGGGCCAGGAGCCATCCTGGCACCCTGCACCCACCTTGACTCTCTCTGCCCATGGGATGGTTGGGAGTGCCAGGGATCACCATCCTGCCTGCTCCTACCCGACAGGGAGTCTAGGGCAGTGGGGGAACCATCTCCTGCTCCTGTCACAGTCCTCATGGGACCACAGGAACAGGTCACAGCCTCAGGAGCATGAGCAGGAGGGAGGATGGAGCTCTGCCTGCTGCCCCTGTGGCTGCGGGGATGCGGTGAGATGCATGTGTAACCCTGCCTTGACTCTCCCTTGCCTATCCCACAGGGAAGGGCTGTTGGATGTCCTGCACCGTATTGTCCAGCTCACCCAGGAGGATGACTGTGTAAGTCCAGCTTGTCCTCAATCACCCCATCCTGTAGCCTTTGTACCCCAGGTACCATCCAGATCCCTCCCAGCACAGACTGAGAGCAAACCTATCTCCCTCCCACTGCCATTAAAATCCTTTTGCTCTTATTCTCCTGGGTCTGAAGCAGATGCTCAGACAGAGAAGCGAGAGCAGTTCCTGTTCATCTGGGAAAGCGGGAGCCTGTGTCTGGCTGAAGAAACAGAGGAAATGCTTGGTGTAACCTGGCTGCAGGCCCAGCTTCCCAAAAAAACCTCTTTCCTCTTTGCTGCCTGCCAGGGATCTGAGCTAAATCCAGGGGGTTGCCTCAGCACCCGTCACTATCCTCTTTCTTGGGGTTCAGTGTAACATGGGCTCTCCAAATCCAGCTCCAGTTGCCCACAGTGGCTGCCAGACAAGAAGGGTGTCTGTGTCTGCAAGGGAGACATGTCCTGACATGCCCTGGCCACCTCTCCCCCTCCTTGTCCTCTTTTAGCCTCTCCAGTCCCTGTCGGTGGCCGAATCACGCCTCAAGCTGGGAACCAATGTCCTGCTGAGTGCCCTGGGCAGTAACACCAGCCTCACTGCTCTGGACATCAGCGGCAACGCCATGGGGGACACAGGGGCCAAGATGCTAGCCAAGGCCCTGCAGATCAACACAAAGCTCAGGTAGCTTTACAGCCCCTTCCGAAGTCCAAGTTTAGGTTTTGCACATTGAGGTCCAGATTTTTACCCCCTTTTTTCTAGGATTTCTGGTGCCTGGAGTCAGCCTTGGGCTCACTCTTCCTGGTGCACCCATGTGTGGGCACCCACCTTGGGGCTCTGTGAGCGCAGGCAGGGCTCACTCAGCTCCTTCTCTTTGCAGGACTGTGGTTTGGGACAGGAACAACACAACTGCCCATGGGCTCCTGGAGGTGGCTCAAGCTTTGGAGAGGTAAGGAAGGAGCGATTTGGTCCTCCTGGGTTGTACCACCACACAAAAGAGCCAATGGCACCCAGGATGTTGCCATCCATAGGGCCTCTTGTCCCCCTGAACCAGTGAGTGCATCACACAATATACAGGTCCCAAGGCAGTTGGTCCACAGCTTGGGCCTTGCAGCCAGCAAAACAACCTGCCACCCATTTGGTGATGTCGTCTTCATTACCCACCTCAGGGTCTCCCATGGCTCTGCATCCTAACCTAGGACACAAGGCAGCCCTCAGCAAGCATGGGGAATCTGCTGTTGGTGGAGATGTGATGCTCCCCTCCTCTCTGTACATGAAATATGGGTAGAGGTTGTCCACCTGCTGAGTGCACCATTAAGTATGGTATTTCGCCATGCAGGTCCACTAGAGGTGTGAAGAAAGATGGGTGGGTGGAGAGCCTGGAGGGTAGTCACCGCTGCCCTGTTGGGGCTTGCTGACGGCAAACCTTCTCCAGATCCATCTCCAGGGCTGGACCATGGGATAATGTCTGGGCTGCTGTTGGGTGGGGTGCTATATGTGTGGGAACATGTACAGTGGGGATGAGCCCTATGAGACTGATGGAGGCTCACCATGGCTCCACGAGGTTCACCTCTCACAGGAACTACACCCTCAAATGCATGCCCTTGCCAATGAGCGATGTGGCACAGGCGTACCGCAGCCACCCTGAGAAGACGGAACAGGCAGTGCACAAGGTGGGGGGCACGGGCTGGGGGACATAGGGCTGGGTGACCTGACACCAGCTGCTCATGGCCTCCTGCCCTGCTGCAGCTTCAGTCCTGCCTGATGAGGAACCAGCTCCGGCACCCGCTGCCCGTGCGCACCTCGCGGCCGCAGCGGGGCATCCTCACCACCTCTTCTGAACAGGTTTGCATGGGGCCATATGGCATCTCCAGTTAGTAGGCAGGGATGCTCGGGGGGGGGCTGCAACCTGCCCATGCCCCTACTGACCCATCACTACATTGTCTGGGAAAGTGATGGCAAGAGAGGGAACTGGCAATGCTGCTCCAGAACATGACGCAGCCTCTCCACACTCCAGATGGTGAATGAGACCTGTCTGAGCATGCAGAAGCACGTGGATATGCTCAGTACGTGTGCAGCCAGGGAGGTGGAAGAGGACATCCTGTGCGCCGAGGAGGCCATCAGGAATGCCAACCTCTCTGTCAGTGTGAGTCTGCTGCAAGGGAAACCCCCCAGCAAACCTGGCTTCCATGTGGGATTGAAGCAGGATATTGATTAGTTAATGACATAATTAACCACCAGTCAGGGAACACCAGGATGCTCAATGCCCCAGATGTACATCACCAAGTGCAAGCTGTGAATTTCTGAGTCCCCTTCTAGAACAAGGCCCAACATGTCCATAATCCCCTTCCCCCCAGGGGCACACAGTTGCATACACCCTCCTAGGAAGGGGGGGTTACAAGTGCAGCCCCTCTTCAGCAAGAGCCCCACACCCTGCTCATGCACCTTCTATGGGAGAGGTGAGCGCTCCAGCTTTGGCACACCCCAAAACCCACAGATGCCCACACTGGTGAGAAACACTCCTCACATCCCCGAGGGGACCCTCATTAGGGCACACTCATCCCACCCCAGCTGGGCGCAGCCCAGTGGTGAGGATGCTCCATCATGCCCATGATGAAGGCCACTGCACTGGCTGGGCAGCTCCTGGTGCTGTCAGCCGTGGTTTGATCCTCCTGATCCTGCTTCTTTCTCCCCATCACACCTTTACCTCCTCTACTTCTCTTCAGACTACCTCCTTTTCTTTTTTCCCAACTCTTTTGGCACCCCACTGGGTAAATAATCCAATGGGGGTGATAGGATTTAAGAGACAGTACTGATGGTGGAAAGGTGGTGAAAGGGATGAGAAAGGGTCTCCTCTGATGTGGGCAGCAGCATGGCTGTGTGCAGGGGCTGAAGGTCAGTGGGTAGTTGGGATTAGCTGGGGGGACACAGAGACCATGAAGGGCCAGGATGCCCAACCCTGACCCAATCAGAAGGTCACTGGGTATCCCCAGTTATTGCAAGTGATGTTCTTCCATGGGCTGTGCATGGAAGGATGGAAAGCAAGGGTGAAGTGCCACGGGATGATCTACACTGTCTCTCTTCCCATGGCAGATCCTTCCCCTCTTGTATGAAGCAGGAAACACCCCATACCAGAACAGCAAGCTGCAGCACAAGCTAGAGTGTCTCATGGAGGAGGCATCACAGACCTGTGGCCGGGAGATCCAGGTGGGAACCCACAGGGAGCTGCCAACAGCATGGGATGACCATTGTCCTCAGCCCAAGGATAAGGGACATGGCATCTCCACATGAATCCTGATAGAAGAGATACTGAACCCTTCCCTTTCCTGCCCAAACTCCAGGCGATCATGCAGGCAACGCTGGACATGGCGCACAGCCTGTGCCCAGCCGTGGTGCAGAAGAGTGGAGTCAGGGACCAGCTGGTCAATGCTATGTCAGAGAGGATCTACCTCCAGGACCACCTCAACCTCAGCACTGTCCTGGACCAGATGGTCACCGATGTTTTCAGCAAGCTGAAGTGGGTGATGTTCCTTGCAGGCACATCCCCATGGCTGGCAGAGGGGAGCCCCGACCATCAATGGGGCGATGCACTTGGCACTCTTCATCCCAGCTAGTGCCTGCTCCCAGTCC